>NW_004955487.1:8226326-8234350 GCF_000276665.1 Chinchilla lanigera
TTTTTTTTTTTTGGTTTTTCTCCGGTACCGGGAACCGAACTCACGACCTTGCGCTTGCCAGGCAAGTGTTTTTGCCGCTGAGCTAAATACCCAGCCCCCACTCCACCATCTTACCAGAAGTCTCTGACCATTGAATTTCTGAGATAGTCAATGTCCTGTCCTCTCGTTTGTTTTTAATTTTATCATTTGAATCTTGATTCTTACTAGTTTCTCTGAGTTTGTCAATTTTTTTCACCTTTTCAAAAAGACAACCATTACTTGTGTTGATTTTTCTCTGTCTCTTTTTTAAAAATACTATATGTTTGTGTTACATAATAATTTCATTTATCTTGGGGAATGGGTACATACACATAGCACAATTTGATCATTTCAACCTCCCAACCTCCAACCCAACTATTTTCTTCCTTCTTCTCCAGATCCCCTTCTGACCTCCAAAATGTCTGCCTCTTTACTCCTTACCATCTCTCCCTTTTGCTTTTTAAATTTATTTTGAGTTTCTCGTAAAAGAGAAGCCATGTTCTATTTACTTCCCTTGTTGGACTTATTTCACTTAACATTATGGCCTAAAAATCCATTCATTTTCCTACAAGTGACTCAAATTTACCCATTTTATGGATTAATAACATTCTATTGTGTATATATACATTGCTCATTTCCTTTATCCATTCATCTGCTAGTGGACATAAAGGCTGCTTACATAATTTAGCTATTGTGAATTGTGCTGTTGTATACATGTATATGCATTTATCACTGTAATATGATGTCTTTCCCTCTTTAGAGAAGATACCCAGGGAAGTATATCTAGATCAAATGGAATTTCTATTTTTAATTTTTTGAGTAAAAATATTAAATTAACTAGTCCATCCCATAGTGGCTGCACTATTTTACATCCTCACCAACAATGTAGAGGGTTCATTCTCCACAGTCTCTCCAGCATTTGTTGGTTTTGAGACCTTGGTGACAATATCTACTGTTCCTGGGTAAGCAGAATCACTATTGTCAAACTGGTCTTACTGCTAAAACTGCTAGGTAGATTTAAGACAATCCCAATCAAAATACCTGCAGTACTGCCCCGAGAACAAAAGAAAACACCCCCCAAAATAAATACAGAACTAGAAGAGACCTAGAATAGCAAAAGAAATTCATGGCAATAGGACTAATACAGGAATCATGACAACCCCAGATTTCAATTTATGTTTCAAAAATATATTGAAAAAAACAACATGATATTTTCATAAAATCAAACATAGATCAATTGAGCAGAATAGAGGACACAGAGACAAATCCAGACACATTCAGCCATCTGTTCCAAAGGGAACAAAGGGAACAAAAACACACACTGGAGGTAAGGTAGCCTTTTTAACAAATGGATTTGGGAAAACAGGTTGTCCACATGCAGAAGTCTAGACCCATATCTAACACTATATACTGAACTAAAATCAAAATGGACCAATGATTCAAACACTAAAACAGAAAAACTTATTCTGTTTGAAAATAAAGTAGGTAAAACTCTTAAAAACCTAAGTGTAGGCAAGGGCTTTCTGAACAGAACTCCAATTCCACAGGAAATAACATCTGGTACCAGCAAACTAAATTGTACCAAATCAAAAACATTCCAAACAGTGAGGGAACTACTAGCAAAGTGAAGAGATGATTTACAGAATGGAAGAAAAGTTTTGCTAGCTACAGCTTGTAGGGAAGACTAGTATAAGGAATACATAAAAAAATCTTTAAAAAGTTAGACTCCCCAAAATTAAAAAAAAAAGCTAATCAAGAAATGGAGAAATGAAATGAATAGACACTTAGAAGAAGCAGAAGTATAAATGGTCAATAAATACATGAAAACATGTGCAAAGAACACCAACAATGAAAGAAATGAAAGGATGACTATCATCAAAAAAATCAAATAATAACAAATGCTCATGACCCTTCAGGAAAGAAGAGCTCTTCTACACTGTTTGTGGGAAAGAAAACTAAAACCACCACTATGGAAATCAGTATTGAGATTCCTTAAAAAACTAAACTTAGAAATTCCATTTGACCCAACTTTTCCCCTAATAGGTACTTTCCCAAAAGTGTTAAATACATCATATTACAGTGATTTATGCATATGCATATTGATAGCAGCACAACTCATAGTAATTAAATCTTGGAAGTAGCCTATATGTCCATCAATAGATGAATGTATAGTGTTGTGTTTATATTCACTGATGCATTACTCATGAACCAAGATATGGAAACAATGAAATGTCCATCAATAGATGAAAACTTAAAGGGAGATGATGCACAAACAAATGTGGCACAGTTTATAGCACAGTATACATAATATTATCCTGTTTTAATAAAGAAGAAAATATCACCATTCGTGACAACATAGATGGAACTAGAGGTCGTTCTGCTAAGTGAAATGTAGCAGACACTAAAAGAAAAATACTTCATGGATCACTTGTGTGGGATCTCAAATAAACAAAAATCACAGAAGCAGAGTTCATAATGGTGGTTTCCAGAGGCTGGGGAAAGGGAGCCATGGGAAGTGTTCATGAAAGAGTACAAAGTTTCAGTCATTTAAGATGATCAGGTTCTGGAGATTTAACACACAGTGGGAAGGGTATAGTTAACAACACTATGACACACACATGAGATTTGCTATGAAGGTAGGTCTTGACTGTTCTCACCACAGAGCACACACACATATACACACATACACATCCATACACAGTCACTGGTAACTATGTGATGGGATAGATATGTTACCTAACAGAATTGTGTTGAGTACATATATGAGAATATCAAGCTATACACTTTAAACATATGTAAACCCTATTTGTTAATGATATTCATTAAAGCTGGAAAAAGTTATAACAAAAGCAAAAGAATCAGTAAATGCATAGGTGGATTAAAAAATGGTCAGATGGATGAATGGATGGATGGACAGATGGACAGACAGATGGATGGATGGACAAATGAATGGATTAATGGCTAACTAAATGGTCCTCGCCCTGCTTTTCTCCTAAGTCATGTATTTAAAAAAAATGAATGATCCACATTTGCTCACATTTTATTTCAGATCCCCTTGCTTTGAAATCTTTTGTTCATATAATTATAGATTCACATGGAGTCTTACATAGTATGGAGCAGTGCTATATACTTTTTTTTAGTTTCCTTCAAAAGTTACATATTGCATAATTGTAGTCATATATCACAGCTATGAAGTTGACTTTGACAAGCTGGACATGGTGACACACATCTGTTTCCCAGGACTCCAAGAGGCTGAGGTAGGAAGATTTCAACATTGAGTCCCGTGTGGGGAATTTAGTGACATACAATCTGTCTCAAAATAAAATTTAAGAAAATAAGAAATAAGAAGGGCTGAGGGTATAGCTCAGTCAGTGCAAAGGACCTGGTTCAATCTTCAGTACCAAAACTGAAAATGATATTGACAAAATCCACCAACTTTTATACTTTTATAGAATTCAGCAATCCTCCCTCTTCTGCTCCCTCTACCACTCTCTCTCCCCCCACCCCTGCACTTTGTCTCTCGCTCTCTCTTCCCCACCTCATATGTGTGTGTACCTGTGGATGCACTTTGCTCCATGCAATTCTGCCACACACATAGATTTTTTTTTTCTGGTACCGGGAATCGAACTTACGACCTTGCACTTGCCAGGCAGGCTCTGTGACACTGAGCTAAATCTCCAGCCCCTAACACACATAGATTCATGTGGTCACTGCCACCACAGATCCAGAGCATATGCACCCCCAGACCTCTCATGTCTTTGAGCATTTGTAGATATTTTGGTTGTCCAAGTCCCTCAATTCTTTCTCTTTTTGCATCTCACTAAGCCCAGTGAACCTTATCTTAAGAACCATGGATATCGTACCTGGATATTTTCATGTACATATTCCTCTACAAAACCCACTCCAAACCTACGTTAGGAAACAATGTGAAAGAGTTTGGGTTCTATGAGATTGATGGCACCTCTCTTGCTGGTTTACTTACACTATTGAATTTTCTTTTACAAGGGAAATAGTGAAGCTTCTCAATATTGGTATCAGTAAGAAATAATTACACAGTGTGGCACATTTATAACACCCATGCAGCACTGACCACTCAGCTAACTCCCTGCTCTCACATTGCTTGTGCAAAATTAACTCTTGTTTTTACACATATCTAGTGGTTCTCATCCTCTACAAGAAACCAATCCCAGCTCTCTTAACACAGATGTGATTTTCTGAACTAACTGGAAATGAATGAGTTTGGAGGGATGGCAAACAAACAAAACAACATGGCTTTATTATATACTTGGTGTAAGATTGGTCTTTATTCAAAACACTTGAAAAGCACACAAAAAATGATTTCTAGTAATGTATCTTATGAAGGAAAATGCTGAAAGTCCTTCTCCAGCTGATGCTTATATAACAGTCCACAAAATATTTCTTCAGATTATACTGAGCACCTACATATAAGTGTTACTTTGGAATATTAATGTCTGTATAAATCAATTTTAAAGTCATACTTTATGTATACTTATAAATAAAATATTTTAAGAAATCTCAGTGGAATTCCCAGTGTATAACAAAAATTTCTTTGGTATATTTAGAAAAAAACCATGCATTTAGCAACATACATTTACTGAGTGCTTTCCATGGGCCAGTGCATTACATGCTTTAGGTATAAAGACATAAACACCAGTTACTATTTTTATGGAGTTCACAGTTCAGTGAGTAAATAAAAAAAAAGCACATCAGTGTAATAAAAGTTTGAAGATGATGTGAAAATTTACAGAGGAAAATGGGAACCAAAGGGAAGAGCTGAGATAGTGACTCCACCAAAGCTAGGAAACATCCCTTATATTCTCACAAGCCTGATTAGAAAACAGCAATTATCTCTATAAATGGAAAAGACAAATGTTTCCATTGTACAGTTTTCGAAAAATTACCTAACAAAGAGCTATCTGAATGTCCTGAAAAGAGCAACTATTGTGAGTTAAAAACTAAAAAGCAAATCCACCATCACCACCTCCAGCAACCATTTGTGCAGCATTCTTAGTGAATAAACTAAGACATTTGTAATGTTTTACAATTCACCAACCATTTCTCATTCTTTTACATTCAGTCATCATAGCAGTTCTGTGGGTTACATGTCTCTGTTTTCGCAAAGACAATTTCATTCTAGCCATGAGCCTTTAAGGCGGATTTTGAAGGCAGCACTGCATGATTCCCTGGCTTATGCAAACTCTCTGGTTTCCTATTCTGCCTCCTAATCACCTTCCGTGGGGCATCCTCACAATCACAGAAGGGAACAACTTAAATTTCCAAATATGTGCCCCTGTTTTCTGAGGGAAGGAGATGAAGTAATTAGTTTTATTAGGTTTACAGTTACTATGTGGTTATAGATAAATAATGTTTTAAAATGTGCTATATACCTGCTCCAGTTCCCTATAGTGAATGTAATCATTGTGTACTTCAAATATGTACTAATAAAAGTCCACAAAATAACAAATAAGTAAATATATTATGGTAATAATTATAGTAAAATCAAAATGCTATCTGTATAAACCGGTTAATTTGCGTCAAATTTCATTAACACCAAAATCATTAGTACACGAGTGTTCACTGTACATTCCTGACAATGCGCCTTCGTGCTCAGCATGATACAGAGAGGCTGAATCAGAGACAGGTGGGAGAAATGACAGGCTTCTAATTAGTAGTTGTTTAAGAAAATCACACATGTCCTCTGAGCTTTAGTATCCTCATTTGTAAGACAATGGTATAGTACCTATTTTGAAGTAATGGCATAAATAATCAAGATGATGTTTCAAATGCAGGTAAGTACACTGTGTGTCTATAGGCGGGGCTTAGAAAATTTCAGCTTCTATTGTGCCATAGTTCCTAGAATTGGCTTCTTCATGGGGGGAAATATAGCCAGTCTTTCTTCCTAGAAGCACTTGGAAGCAGAATTGCTCATTACTCACACCGAAGAGAGCCAACATCCTGCTCAAGAGAATCAAAACTAGGGCTGAGGAAAATGTGTGCAGCCCTACAAACGATGCCCATTTTGTGCTGTGACACTGTACAGGAAGAAACAGAACCACGCGGTCCTGCTAACCGAGACCATTTGCAGCCGCAGCAGCCCCAAGTGGAGTGTGCGTCTCAGGCAGGATGTGAACAGACGGTGATATTTCTTAACTGCGATCCCACGGCCGGGAAACTTGGCACCTTCAAGCATGGTTGTCACCCTGAAGAAAAGTCACTTTCAAGTAAATGAAATACCAGCTGCATGAATCAGAAGAGATGAAAGAGCACTAAAAAAAGGAGAGGGAACGCACCTTGGAGAATCGGGTGTAGCCACCTTGGCAGAGCACATTTTGTACCTTAAATACATCTTGGAGGTTGGAGAGTGAAAATATAGATGGCAGAAGCAAACATTAAAATCCTAGGAAAAGAAAGGAGAGTTCATGCTTAATGCAGTCTGATCTTTCCTTAAGAGGGGCTGAACACTACACCTCTTCTGATGAGTAATTGGGTTATGCATAACTTGAATTGACATTTAAAAGTGTGATTTAAAAAAATTATAAATAACATTCAGAAAAGTAAGGAAGAGAAAAATGAGAATACAATTATAGTGCCAAAAGGTGACAAAAATAAAGCTCGCTGCTTGGCAAACAGTTATCCATTTAATCTTCTTCAGGCAGGTATTTTATCATCAATAAGTATGATTTTCTCAATGGAAGCAGATTGTAGAAAGATTTATTGCTTTAACCAAAGTCACAGAACTTCAGTACAAATTTCCTATGTTTTTATTTCTGTGGTCTTCACACTTTAATGTGTATCAGAATAACCAGGGAAGCTTATTCAATCAGAGTTCTGGACCCATCTCACGGTTTCCGATTCAAGTATCCATTTCTTCCAGTATATATTTTATACTCATTCACAAGCAGTGCTGATCTTGTCAGTGCAAGGAACCTATTTTGAAAAGCACTATCCCACCACAGAATGCTGTACAAGAATAAGGTTCATTATTTGACTGTATTATCTTCTTTCCCAGTCTCCTGTACAAAAGAGGACAGACTGGAATCTTTACTGCAAAGAATACTCTTAACCAAAAATTACCAAGGGCTCTGGAAGGTCTGTGCATACCTCATAAAATGCATTAAACAGCTTGCACTATAATGTGCAACTCTTTCTTGGTGAGCAAACACTGAAGTTGAACAAGGAGATGTTTGATGGTCTAATGGAAAGAGGCAGGGAGCAGAGACTCTGGAGAGTGGGCATTTGAGTGCTTGGGAGGGTTTATGAATGGTGAACTAGAGCAAGCCAAAAGTGTAGCTGTTAAACCTGACCAGCAAGCCCAGTGGTGTTCTAGCAGTACAAGCTTTCAGCTAGGATTGTAGAATCAGAATCAAAAGCATTATACAAATGCTTGTTGTGTCAAGTGGAGCTAATCTGGCTCTGTGGAGCGTTTCAATGTTTATATGACATTTAGTCCTCCCATCTTTCCTGTTACCAGGGTCCTATGTCTACCCAAATAGGACCATCCTCAGCCCCACATCCCCCACACTCACCATTAATCATGCTTTATCTAAATAGTATTTATTCTAGGGGTAGAATACTGTAGGAGAATACTCACCTAGTGGAATACTCACCTAGGAGAAAGACTGAGTCTACAAGCTCTGGAAATTTCTTTCCTCTGTGATAAAAGAGACTGGTCAATGGGAAAGGATGCTGTTCTTGCTCTATATTCTGCCTCTTGAAGCCTTCACATTTAGGTTAACAGCAGCCATCTGGTAGACCCTAGGAGGCGCTCACCAACATACAGAAGGTGGTAGTTCTTTCTAGGCGAAGGGCACAGTTGGACACTGGAACTGCCCACGTACTGATTTTGCCTTAAGTGGGACTGTTAAGGCTATATCCACATGTTTATTTGTTTTTAGTGTATAAGGAGCTAATTGAGGTAACAGGGGAATAAGATGTGATCTTAGCAAAATTAAAACCCATTCTCTCAATAACAGGAACATTTTTTT
>NW_004955487.1:8235700-8295004 GCF_000276665.1 Chinchilla lanigera
AGGTGGCTGAGTGTGTTTTTGATTGTGGCTGTTTCTTCCAGTCTGTTCCACTGACCCTCAGGTCTGTTTTTTAGCCAGTACCACGTTGACTTTATTACAGTAGCTTTGTAGTATAATTTCAGGTCAGGGATTGTGATTCCACTGACTTGTCCTTGTTGCCCAGGATTGCTTTCGCTATTCTGGGACTCTCCTGATTCCAGATAAATTTAAGACATGTTTTCTCAATATCTGTGAGAATCTGTACAGCAGTTTTGGGAGTATGGCCATTTTCACAATGAGTAACAGGAGTATTTAAGATACAACACAAGACATTTTCATATACAATTGGAGAACTCATCTTTCTGAATTATACCTTACCCTGTCTAATGAAACTGTCAACCAAACTAATAATCAGAGAAAGATTCTCCATGGAATGATGACATATTAATTTAGAGCATTTAAATGCGAACACAAGTACTAAACTACGGGGATATTCAAGAAAGCTGGGACAAGTGGTGGTTTTAAAGGGGAAATGAGAAGGATTCCATAAGATATTCTGAAACAATAATTGGCCACAAGGATTAATAATGAAGGTGGCATCACTCCAAGGGGAAGACAGAGTCTGGGCAGATGTCCTTACAGAAGTACTTTTTTTTTTTTTTTTTTTTTGGGGGGGGGTTTTCTCCGGTACCAGGAACCGAACTCACGACCTTGCGCTTGCCAGGCAGGCGCTTTTGCCGCTGAGCTAAATCCCCAGCCCCCAGAAGTACTTTTGATGTGAAGTCACAGTGGCCTTGTGGAAATTTTGTGATAATTACTATCAGTCAATGATGCACGAAAACCCTTCTTTATAACTACCCAATTTTATTTATTTTTTTCATAGAGTTGATGCAAGTGACTCCATTTTGATTCTTAAAGCTTTAACAAAGCCTTTAGTGAAGTCCCATTACATATAGGATTAGATTCAGGTTCCCAAAGGCTCATTCACTTTCTATGCTGTCTGTATATTTCTACCGTTAGTTGCCCCCTACATTTTGGGTTAGCCATTCCAAATATCTCATTCTTGTAGTTCACAAGTATACCATGACATCCAGTATCTTGATTTAATTTTGCAATCTGCCCCACCTGTTACATTCTCTTTCTTTTCCCTTTCATACTTATCTGGGTTACTCAATTAATCACTCCTGGACCCGACAACACTTCTTCCAGGAAACCTTCTCAAGGTTCCTCATGATGACTGTAGAGACCCTGCTCTCTCTTCCCACTACACTTCTCCATTACTCTCACTGATTCATCAATCACAGTATATCAAGATAACTTAGTAATATTCACATCCTCTTTATCAGACCATACATCTTTAAGGAAGAAAACTGCACTTTTTATTTTGTATTCCTAAACCTTGAATAGATAATTAACCCTTAATAGTATTAAAAAGAAAGATTTTTTGGCTGCAAACAAAGCAATTTAAAACTTTAAATGACTCTCTCTCATAAAAGTACATTCTTTTTCCAGCAGCTTGAAATAACAGGCACCTTTCAAGCTGTAGGAAACAATGAAAACCTACAATATACACAAAACGATGATAGCTGAGTATACTTCTCTAGCTGCCACTAGCAGCTGAAAGAGCTCCAGGGGAGAAGAAAACCATGAGGTTGATATAAATTATTTCCACTGGGAGTCCAAACTCTGCTCTGTTCCAAAATGATTGTTAGCAAGAATAATACCATCTATTACTACTGTGCACTGAAGTTCTCAGAATGCTTCGTAAGTATTTTGTATGACAGAATCTTCACAAGAACCCCAAAGATAATCTCTTTTGTTGTGTATAAAACTCAACATGTTTACACTCAAAATTTATTGATGACTCCTAAGAGATCCCTTTTATATATCTATAAATAACTACAGTATTATGAACAAAATCTGAGGAAAAGGAAAATTTCTTATTGTCATTAAAAATAACCACAAACCCACTTAATGTGCATATATTTTATGAAAATTGCTATTATATTAAAAAATTTATTGCGAAGACTTCTGTTGTTTTGCATTCCATTATTATGCATTCAGTCTTTTTGCAGTTTTGCATACCCTATAGCCACTGGGATACTTCACTCTACATGAAAGAAAGATCTATAAAAATGGCAAAAAAGTGATAGTGTGAATATAGATTTTACATTGCTTGTAGATCCTGTAGAAAAGTGGTCCCCAACTTTGTTGGCACCAGGGACCAGGTTCATGGAAGACAAAATTTTCCAAGCATTGGGAAAAGGGTTGATTTTAAGATGATTCAGGTATATTACATTTACCACTCACTTTATTTATATTATTATTATACTAGATTCTCATAAGAAACACACAACCTAGATCCCTTCCACACACAGTTCTAAGTAGGGTTTGTAGCAATCTGAGAATCTAACCCACTGTTGATCTAACAGGAGGCAGGGAATAGGTGAGGATTTAGCCATGGGGAGCAGCCAGTAATATAGGTGAAATTTAGCTTACTGGTCCACCCTGGTCACCCCCTCCTAATAAGCTACAGATTGTGCAGGGGTTGAGGAACCATGCTCTAAAAGAAACTCAGGGATACCACCTTCAATGGAAGCCTCAAAAGTACATATTGGATCAATCTCTGGTTACACCACCCAAGAGAGATTAAATGACATGGTGGTCACACGTGCCTGATTTAGAATGTGAGTCCAAGCTGTTTATCAGAGGTTGAGTTCTGGGTTTTGCACTATTGTGTGTAATGAAATGTGATATATTCATCTGTTATCATGGTTAAATAATTATTCATCAATAATTAACCCAGAAAACTCATTTTGCCTTTTTATTCCACAAGGGATATCTGTGGTAGTGGCTTGAGAATCACCTGGGCTCAGGGCTTTTTGGGGTGTGAGGGGTGGTTCCGGAGATTGAACCCACTGAGCTACATCCTCAGCCGTGTTTTATGTTTTAGTTGGAGACAAGATCTCACTAATCACTAAACATGCATAGGGTTGGTTGTGTCTCTCAGGTACAGTTAGACAAAGCTCAAACCTACCATTTTGGGGGAAGGTGAGGGTTTTGGTTGAGCTATCCATTTATTTCAAGGAAATAGAGACCAAGGAAAAAATTCCAGGAAGAAAAAACCAAAATCCAAGGAACTCTATATGCAACAATTATGTAAATAATATCATTTCATTTGTATCAAATATAGTGATAAGATCCCAAAGCCATAAGAATTTAAAGCTTAGAAGAGACATGCTTGAAACTGTCCCCAAGGAATTATGCCACTCTGCGTACAAGGACTGATGATGACAGAAACTTCACATTCATTGTGAGCTTGAAAGATGGCCTAGGAGATGAAAGCATGACTTATATGGACATACGGGAACCAGAGAATTAGAACATGATACTTGATTTCTGCTCAGATTTATAAGTGCATATGATCTTAAACCAAAAACTATAAATTTATTTAAGGGGCCTGGCAAATAGAATTAATATTCATTATTTTAATAAATACTTCAGTATTCAGTAGTAAGCACAGTCCAGAACAAGGACTTTGCTTCGGGATTTTTCTCTCTACTCAAGACTGGAAACTGTTACAAAGTTGGCTGGGCAGGGGAGGTAGACAGTCTCCCTTTTGGGAAGAGAGAAGCCTCCTCTAATTCCCAAAGAATGAAGAGAGGTTATCCAATGAAGATGAAAAGGGCATTTAAACAACCCATATGTGCCCAGATAAGTAACAAATGCTCAATGTAACGTGATCTCATTAGAATTTGATGACATCAACTTCATTGTCATTGGTGTCAGGATGGCCGAGTGGTCTGAGGTGCAAGTTCAATGTCATTGTACCCATTTTGAAGTTGGCAAAGGGTGAAACTTATGGAATTTACCAGAATTGCCTAGTATTATGTGCTCGGTAAGTGAGATGATTAATATTGGTACATAATCTGTCAGAATTCAGCATGCTTCTCAATATACCACAGCACAATGTCAAGGCACAGGCACAGATGTGGAGAAACATGGTGTATTCAAGGCAAGGGAAGGCATATCCTCTCAATGGAAAATTGTCAGTTGAGAAGCAGTAGAAAAAACCACTGGAGATGTATGTAAGACTCCATCCCAGAGGTGATGGAAATTCTTCCTAGTAGGAATGTGCATGGCACATATTTGCACCCTAGAAAGACTTTTTATTTAAAAAGCACCACATTGCTAGATTACTTATCAAAAACAAGAGGATGTAGATTTACCTAATTTTTTATGTGACACCAAACTTCAATGCTGAAAAATGTTCAGAAACTTCAAAAGCATCACACGAGGTTTATAAACACAAGCAAGTAAAAGATTATTCTGATGCTCCATTCAAGTTTCAAGCCCTCTAGAAAGGAAAAGTGTTCTTCTGATGTAGAGCCCTGATTTATAAATTCCTTCTTCAACTTTTCAAGATCATAGTTGAAATTCAGATGTAAACAGCTAAAAGAGCCCCTCAGCTATTTGTCAGGGCTTTCCTTGTAAATAAGCTGTGGAGGGGCTCATTCTAATTTGAAAAACAGCTAAGGTCCCTTGTTACCAAGAAATGCTTACTGTAAATAAAATATGCTAGCTTTTCCTAAAGGCCCACACTTACTAAACTTGTGGGTTTATAAAACTGGTCCATACATACTGCAGTCTCTTTAGAAGGGCAAAGCTGCAATAGCAAAAAGAAAATAGTGAGGTGTGCAGAGGAAAAATAAAGCTAATAAGAAATACTGTCCATCTAAGCAAAATAAGATACAGACAATGTTATAAATTCAAAGATCAAAGAAGGCAATATTTTGAGCTGTTAAATTGGAAGCCTTGGCATAAATGGGAACAAAGAGCCGGGTAAAGGAAGCCAATATTGAGCAAGAAGTAATGAATAAAAGTGTGCAGAGAATCCCAATGTACTTGTATAAAATAGCCCAAGTCAATGTGATTTCTGTTTTCTGTTGTTGATACTCTTGGGCCAGATTCTGATTTGCAAAAACAAAGCTATAGTCTGTCATCTATTTTTTTTAAGGATCTCAGCCTGCGACACTGAGGGAGCATGGGGTTTTGCTGCAGGAGGCTCTGCTTAGAAAGTCTATCAGGCAGTGGGAACATTCACAGGCCCAGAACTAGACTGTTTTTCCACATTTTAACCATATATAGACTATTTACATATGGAAAGGTAGATCTCTGTATCGTATAAGAGAGACTGGAACTAGTACCCTAAGAGGGTAAAAGTTTAAGGAAAGTTTAAGGAAAAAAATAAAAGTTATATTGGATTATAACCCAAAATATAAAATAAATATACATGATATTGTACTACTATAAATAAAATATTGATTAAAATGAATGGGGACAAGGAACAAGCCTCCCATGCCAATAAACTTCCAGTAGCTTCTGTAAATGTTCTGCCATCAAGCAGAAGCATAACTCTCCACTCCATAAGGGTGCACTGAGTAAAGTACCTTCCTTCCAGTGAACATGGCATAAAGGCTTTTAAACTACACGGAGAAGAAAGCTGAAGGAGGCTCTGCCTCAACCAGGTACCAGGTCATGATCAGCAGTGATCCTCATGTTGACAGTGTATATTTTTAAAATGATGTGATGAAAATACTTTACCATTTTGTTTTTCCACCTGAAAACCTATAATCCCACTCAAATTAGGAAAAATAACAAATTGCAAATGAAGGGTATTCTAAAAATAGCTAACCAGAATTTCCTAAAGCTATTAAAGTTAGTCAAAATAAGGAACATGTAACAAACTGCTACAGCCAAAACAAAATATTATTACAATATATGTGGAAGTCAGGCATGGTGATATACAGCTGTAATTCCAGCACTCTGGGAGGCTGAAGCAGGAGGATCAAAAGTTAGAGCCCATCTTGGGAAACTTAGCAAGTTAGTGAGACAAGACACTGTCTAAAAGTAAGAAATAAGTAAGGAAAATTAATGGGGATGCAGCTCAGTGCACAGACTAAGTTCAACACCCAGGACCAGGAAAAAAATCAATGTTAGTATTTTGGATCACCCCTTACAAAAACAGGACACTACATAAAAGCAAAGGTAATCTGAACAAAATATGGACACCAGATAATAGCAACAGTATTGGTTCATTAATAGCAACAAATATACCACATAATATATAATGTCAATAATTGGTAAAAATATCTTTACAGTATTTTATATAAATTTGAAGCTTTAAAAAAGTCTATTTATGTTTTTTTAAAAGACAATAAATTTTCCCTTTCACACAAAATGCACATGTTCATTTTCACTTCTCTTACCTTTTGCCACATGTAGACAGAAAGTTAGAGTTCATAATTGTGAGAAGTAGAATTTGTTGTCAATTTCTTTCCAACTTAATTTCATTGACTGAGTAATTCTCCAGCATTAAAATTTGTCTGAAACACATTGTGCTTTTAATGTAAATTTGGATTAAAGAAAAAGAATATGAAGTAATAGAGAAACTAACAAGTAAATAGTAAATACATAAAATCCAAGAGAAAGAAGTAACACCAGCTCAGAGCTATGACTAGAGAAAAGGAAACCTCCCTTATTTCTCCTTCTAATTAATTCCTCCCCATGCCCTACTACTTATTATTACTTCAACAGGATGCAGCCGCCCAAATCTTACCATGAATAGCCGGAGGATGGAGCCGTTGATAATGCAAGAGTGACCAAGTACTGTACATGGCATGTAAGGTCTGCACCCCCTCTGTACACAGGAGGTAAAGTTGGTCAATTGCCCCAGCCTCATTTGCCCTGGAAAGGCCATGAGGGAAAAGGCATGTGTTAGTTTGCTTTTTCCTGTAGCTCCAACTCTGAAAAAGATTATGTCAGAAGAAAAAGGCAGTAGTACCTTCATCACAGCAGAAAAAGTCTTAGTTATTGAAATTGGTCTTTTCAGATCTTCATAAGCAAGAACTGCATTAGTCACTGTCTTATCACTGGGACAAAATTCCTTCCACCGGCAATTAAAGGAGGAGAAGTCTATTTTGGCTCACAGGTGCCATCCAAGGTTCTCTGGTTCCAAGGCAGAACCAAGACAGCAGAGGTGTGAGGAAGAGGAGAAGGTGCTCAACTCATGGCAACCAGGAAGCACAGAGAAAGAAAGGAAGGGCTGGGAGGAAGACACCCTTTCCTGGTTACTTCTCAGAGACCTATGACTTCCAACTGGGCCACTCCTATGAATTTCCAATGGGTGAATCAACTGGCAAGTTTAGCAACCCCAAGATCCAATCCCCTCCCAAAAGGCCTACCTTTGAACACACGAGGGTTTGGAATCTTCTAGATCTAAACCATAACATTAACCAATAACAAAAGTAACCCGATATCCAAGAAATATACAGAGAAAAAGCAGTTTGAAGGACAAAAGCAAAAGCTAACCTAAAAATATAAAAAATATTGAAATGGCAGCTGTTAATAAGTTAAATATTTAGGTATTAAGTATTTAATACCTAATAAGTTAAATATTTAGGTATTAAGTATTAAGTATTTAATTGGTTAAAATAATAGTTAGCAAGTCTCATAAGGAAGGAAAAAGAGAATGATGAGAGAAAGTCCATGCATGTAAGAGGTTGACTGCAAAATTTTATCTCTCAATACATACCAGAATGGACACAACTATCATTTAGAAACCAACTCAAACCCATGGAATATAGCACAAAGTTAAAGGATACTGTAAGCAAAGAAGAGATAGAGTCTGTAAATTTACTTAAATCATTATCCATATATTAGGACACTGTAAGAAAAAAATGGAGTAAATGTGCTGAAAGCAGTGATTAAAGGAATGAAAGAAGATAAATGTTTGAGCTAATAGAATACATCCTCGTGTTGAAAGTGAGCTTCATCTGTTCATGTCTGAAGTATTTTGTGACCTCTAAGAATTAAGAAGGTAATCCTTTAAATATCCAGAAAGAAAGATAGGTACTGTGGAGGTTACTAACTATTAAATAAGCAAGGGTAA
The DNA here is from genome assembly GCF_000276665.1 of Chinchilla lanigera. NCBI lineage: Eukaryota > Metazoa > Chordata > Mammalia > Rodentia > Chinchillidae > Chinchilla > Chinchilla lanigera. Next base: position 8,243,631 of record NW_004955487.1, read on the forward strand.
GGCAGAAGAAAGTAGGGAGAGTTTGATAACAATAGAAATAAAACCTAAGCTATTAGGAGGCAAAATGTGTAGATCAGAGATAGCTAAACTAGAGCTGGTTCTTCTAAAAGACCTTAAAAAGGAGAAACTTCTTGAGAGTCCAAGTAATTAAAAAGAAGGGCTGATAAAAATGGAAGGCAGCTACAACCCACATTCAAAGAACTTTATATAAAAGAATATTTTATACAACTTCATGACAATAAATATAACTCAGTAAATTAGATAACAAGGTAGGGAAACATAACACTGAATTCCAGGCAAGTGACAGAAAACAACTGGAAATACACATGTAAGCAAAGCAGAAAGTGCAAGACAGAAAAATACAAGCAATACAATAAAAAATAAATAAAACAAAATAAAAAAATATTATTTATCTGGCAAGGGATTTGTATCCAGAATATGTAAGTAACTCAAACAACTCAGCAATGAAAATCCCCATCAGGCATGATGGCATGCGCCTGTAATCCCAGCACTCAGGAGGCTGAGGTAGGAGGATCACTGAGTTCTAGGCCAGCCTGGCCTCCAAAGTGAGTTCAAATCAGTTTGAACTGCATAGTGAAACCTCATCTCAAAAAGCCAAAAAAAAAAAAAACAGCCAACCAATGAAAATCCCAAGTAACCATATTTAAAAATGGGCAAAGGACCTTGATGGACAATTCTCAAAAGAAGACATAAAATAACTAATAAGTAAATTAAAAAATCATCAATATCACTAATTCTTACAGAAATAGAGATGAAAACCACAGTAAGCCTCACCCCAATTAGAATGGTTATAATAAAGAAGACACAATGAAACAAATGCTATTGTAGATACAAAGAATGAGACACTGTTATGGCTTCTATGTAGATGTTTCCCCAATGTCTCATAGGGTCATAGGTGGGGCTTTAGGAGGTGACTGGATCATGGATGTGTGATACTGGGTTAAGGTTTTGTGGTACTGGTTTAGTCCACTGATCAATTTAGCATGGTTTTGGATGTGGATGAATGGATTTACTAAAGACAGAAGCCCCAACCTGAGTGTGGGTGGCACCAACCAATAGGCTTATAGCACATGGAATAAAAGGGAAAGAGAGGCTCCCTGCTTGTGGCTTCTTGCCTATTCTTTGATTGACTATTTTTCCTCTAGATGACTCTCTGCTGTAATGGCCTCCTCTGAAACCAGCTGACTATGAAATGAAACCTCTACAAACTGTGAGCTAATGTAAATCATTCTTCCTCTAAATTTTCTGTGTTGTGTCTGTCTTGCAATGAGAAAAGTAACTAAGACAGGAACTCTGGGATGTTGTTGTTCGAAATGTAAATTGGTACAGTCATTATGGAAAACAGTATGAAGATAACAACTTAAACAACTAAAAAGAGGACTACTGTATGGTCCAACATTTCTACAAATGAATATATACCCAAAGGAATGAGCTCAAGGCCAGCCTGAACTGTATAGCGAGACCCTGTCTCAAAAAGACAAAAAAAAAAACAAAAAAAAAAAAGAGAGACACCTGGACTCCTATGTTGATTGTCACACTATTCGCAGTAGCCTAGATGTGGGATCAACGAAGGTGTCCATCAAGAGATGGATGGATAAAGAAAACACAGCATGTGGATACAATGGAATATAGTTGTACTATAAGAATGAAATCCTGTCCTCTGAAACATGATGGACAGAACTGGAAGACTTCATATTAAAAAATTAAGCCAGGCACAGAAACACCATGTGCAAATATCACATGCTGTGATTCATTTGTAGAAAGCTAAACAATCAGTCTCTAGAAAAGGAGATCAGAATAATGGTCAATAGAGACTAGAAGTGGAGAAGAAAAAGGAATAAAAGGAAATGGAGGTGGATAATGATAGATAAAATCCAACAAAATAGAGTTAGGTAGATTAGACCCCTTAAAACAAAAAGAAACAATACACAAAATTTATATTTTGATTTACAACGGAGGCATTTATATACATTTGTGTAGTTTACTTTGTTTTAGTCTTTCCACACATTTGTAGTGATAAATATATAAATGTTTCAAGTATGGACATAAAGGTACCTAGTAAACTATGTTTGTATTTAAACTATTTAAAATGCAGGACAAATTTCCTTTGGAGAAACATGACAAGGGGCTGGAATTTAGCTCAGTGGCACAATGCCTGCCTGGCAAGCACAAGGTCGTGAGTTCGATTCCCGGTACTGGAAAAAAAACAAAACCAAAGAAAAAAAAAAAAAAAAAAAAGAAAAACATGACAAAGATGCAGTTAGATAGCAGGAATTAGTTCTGGTATTCTATTTATATCCTACTAGGATAATTATAGTCTACGACTATCTGCAACATATTGCAAAGTAAGAAGAGTCAAAGCTTCCCAGTCCCTAGAAATGATTGATGTTTGCGGACACAGAGGCTACTTACATGATTTGATTATTACAGAAAGTATATATATACTGAATTATCATTCTATACATCATAAATATGTAGAAGCATTATGTCAATAAAAAACCCCAAATGTTGAGAATTATTGATTTAATTGACTCTGGAAATGCCTTAGAAAGGTGGCAAAAGAACAACATTTAACACTCAACTTCCTCATTTATGATATAAAATTTTAAATAATTGATTTAAACTTTAAGGGTTTGGGATTTAGCTCAGTGGCACAGCGCCTGCCTGGCAAGCACAAGGTAGTGAGTTCCGATTCCTGGTACGGAGAAAAAAAAAAAAAAAAAAAAAACACTTTTTATATTTATTAAATAAAGAGAAAAGATAAGACATTTAGAAAGCATTTTAGAAACTGATAAACTGGTTTGCAAGCCCATAATATTTCTATGAGTTACTTTTAATCACAAGACAGTTCAATAACACAATTCTCCAAAATTGTACCAGAAAACACTTTATCACAAGTTATTTGTCTAAAATATAATCCTAGTTAACATTAGTGGAGTACTTCTTTCCATGTTACCTTCAATCAGAAGCATATAGTTGTGTAAGAAACAATGTGTTTATTAAGAGTCCTTACCCAAAGATAATAAATTCACTCTACTCATTTATTAGTTTAAGTGCTGCCTTCCAGAAGAGTCAGGAAACAAGGCTTGTATGCTACACAATCATGAAAGACCCAGCCATAAACACACCCAAAACATGTCCTGCAGTACTGCAGGACTGTTTTAGCCAAAATATTTTTCCATAGTTTCCTTTTCAACCACAGTGATGCTTGAGGCCCCTGTTATGGTCTAGATCTAGACTGTCATCCCAAGGCCTCCTGAGTTCGGAGCTGCAGCTTTGGAAGGTGATGCATCACGGGCACTGTGCTCATCAGTGGGTCCATCATGGTTGAGTTCAGAGGTGAATGTGCCGTGGGAGGCGGGGCTTGGTTGGAGGAGGTCACTGGAGTGTGACCTGGAAGGGTGTTATTATGGTTTAGATCTAAGCTATTCCCCAAAACTCTAAGTTTCAGAGGTGAAGTTTGGCCAGGGGGTGGTCACTTGAAGTTTTCTTGGCCCTGAAAGGTATATTCTTCATGCTGTCCCTGGCTTCTTCTCTATCTCGGTCTCTGTCTCTGTCTCTGTCTCTGTCTCTCTCTGTCTCTCTCTCTCTCTCTGCTTCTCAATCCTGCCTGATCCACATGCAGTGAGCAGCTTCCCTGCACCACTCTATTCTGCCTTGCCATTTCTACCTTGGAGCATGCCAGCAATGCATTGAATCACATGAAAATGTGAGGCAAGATAAATCCATCTCCTGTTTAGTTGAGAGTGTCAAGTAGTTCTGCTCCAGTGAGAGGAGGAGAGTGGCTAATCCAGGCCTGTACCCTAGAAAATACCAATACAGAAGAATCCACAGCATCTGTCACTCACTTTCCAAAGCTGGAGCTTTATTGCATACAGCCCATTTCTACCTTCAAGGTTTCTATGGGTGTAACTTCCTTCCAACAATTCCTATAATATACTTTTAATATCCTTCGGTAATGTTCAAACAAAAGTTCCATATATGAAAAAAGTACAGATGTTCCCTGGCTTCACATTCTACCCTAATACCCGACAACACTGCAAACACCTAGAAATTCAGCCACAAAGCAGACACTTAACTCCCCTATGACTTTCCTCATGTCTCCTCTGCCTGGTAGATCGTTTTCTCTGGTGAAATTGCCAACCATGGGCTCAGTCAGGATCCACTGATATCACCGACTCCTTGGCTGTCTCTTCAAAACAACTGTGCATCATTACCACATACCGTACACACTGCAAGCGGGTCTTCCAAGTTTGGATTTCTCTCTAGATTGTATTTTGACTATTATTCAGTATGGGTTTTCAGGACACCTAGAAGACATTCAAAAATACTGGATAAGATGAATGAATACATGAATACTATTTATGTAATCTAAGGTATCCTAAACTGCCTTATAATTTGTGTCATGTCTCAACTTTAGCTTACATCCCTGTGAGAAAAGCCATCGGGTTTTAATTACAGTAATACCCCCTCCCCAGTCTATCTTTCATGGATCTTTGGTTTTCTCTTTTTATGAATCATGCAGATTCCTGTTATTCACCACTAGTGAATGTTTTGTTTTTCTTTATCTTCCTCTCTCTCTCTGATCTTCAGGTTTGCTTTGTTTTGCAGTGCTGAGGATTGAACCTAGGTCCTTCCCACTGAGCTACATCCCCACATAAGTTTTTTATGCTAAGAAAGAGTTGATTTCTTGATGATAGCCATTCTTTCTGGGGTGAGGTGGAATCTCAGGGTTGTTGTAATTTACATCTCTTGAATGACCAATGTTGTTGAACTTTTTTTAATGTATTTATTTGCCATTTGTATTTCTTCATTTGAGAAGTGTGTATTCATCGTGTGTATTCATCTTAGATGCCCAGTTTTGGATTGGGTCTTTGAATTTGGAGTGGGGGCTAAGTTTTCTCAATTCTTTATATAGTCTAGATATAAGTCTTTTGTATAAGGGACAGTTAGCTAAAATGTTTTCCCACTCTGTGTGTTGTCTTTTCACTCTATTGGTGATTTCTTTTAAAGTGCAAGAGCTTCTTAATAGGATGAGATCTCAGTTGATTCTTTGAAGTATTTCCCATGCAGTTTGGGTTTTGTTCATGAAGACTGTGTCTACTCCTACGTTTTCAAAATTTTTTTTTTTTTTTGGTTTTTCTCCGGTACCGGGAACTGAACTCACGACCTTGCGCTTGCCAGGCAGGCGCTTTTGCCGCTGAGCTAAATCCCCAGCCCCCGTTTTCAAAATTTTGACCTACTTTCTCTTCCAGTAGATTTAGTACTTCTGCTTTAACATTTAAATCTTTGATCCATTTTGAATTTTGTTTAGTGCATGGTGATAGACATGGGTCTAGTGTTAGTCCTAAGCATGTAGAGAGCCAGCTTTTCTAGCACCATTTATTAAAGAGGCTGTCTTTCTTCCAGTGAATGTGTTTGGCCCCTTTGTCAAAGGTAAGGTGGCTAAATGTGCTTGCAGTTGTGTCTGCTTCTTCTAATCTGTTCTGCTGGTCTTCAGGTCTATTTTTTTTGGCCAGTACTATGCTGATTTTATCACAGTAGCCTTGCAGTATAATTTCACATCAGGGATTGTGAGGCCTCCTGATTTGTCTTTGTTGCCCATGATTACCTTTGCTATTCTAGGTATCTTCTGGATCTGGATGAATTTTAGGAGTATTTTCACTAGTTCTATGAGGTATGCTAATGGTATTTTGATTGGGATTGCTTTAAATATGTATAACAATTTTGAAAATATGGCCATTTTCACTATATTTATTCTTCCTATCCATGAGCAAGGGCTATCTTTCCATTTTCTGATATTCTCTTCAATCTCCTTTTTCAGAGTATTATAATTCTCACTGTATAGATTTTTACTTTCTTTGTTAGATTGATTCCTAAGTATTTCATTTTTTGGATATTGTTGTTACTGGTGTGGTTTCCCTAATTTTTTCTTCAATAAGTTTGTTTGTATACAGGAATGCTATTGTTTTTTGAGTACTGACTTTGTATCCAGCCAAGCAACTGAATTTGGTTATTTGCTCTAGGTGACTTTTGGTAGAGTTTCGGAGGTCTTCTATGTAGCATAACACGTCATCTGTGAATAATGATAATTTCACTTCTTCTTTCTCTATCCTTATTCCTTCTATCTCTCTCTTGTCTAATTACCTGGCTAATGTTTCCAGAACTATGTTGTAAAGGAGTGGTGATAGTGGACATCCTTGTCTTATTTCTGATTTTAGAGTGAAAGCTTTCAGCTTTTGTCCATTTAGTATGATGTTGGCTATTGGTTTGTCATCGATGGCTTTTTTCAGATTGAGATAAAAAAAAATCTATTCCAATTTTCTATAAGGTTTTTATCATTAATGAATACTGGACTTTATCAAAAGCTTTTTTCTTTATCTGTTGAGATGATCATGAGATATTTGTCTCCGGCTCTATTGATATTGTGTAGTACATTTATTGATTTGCATTCATGGGGTAAGTCCCACCTGTTCCTGTTGTATAAACTTCTTGATGATTTGTTGAATTCTGTCTGCTAGTATCTTGCTGAGGATTTTTGCGTCTATGTTCATTAGGGAGATTGGCCTGTAGTTCTCTTTTTTGGCTGTATCTTTCTATGGTTTTGCTTTCAGGATAATACTTGCCTCCAGAAAAGAGTTAGGGAGTGTTGCTTCCTTTTCAATTTCATTAAAGAGTTTGAAGAGTATTGGCACTAGATCTCTAAATTTCTTGTAGAATTCAGCAGTGAATCCATCAGGACCTGGGCTTTCCTTGTTGGTAAATTTAATTACATTTTCAATCTCATTAACTGATATTTATTCAGAATTTTAATATTTTCCTCATTCAGCTTCAGTAATCCATATGTATCTAGGAATCTGTCCATTTTTTCTGTGTTGTCCATCCTATGGGGGTAAAGATTTTTGAAGTAGGCATTGATGATCTTCTGAATTTGCACAGGATCTGTAGTGACTTCACCTTTATCATTTCTCAAAGCATGAATTTGAGTCTTTTCTTTCCCTTTTTGATAAGGCTGACTTGTTTTTTTGTTTTTTTTTCCTTGATTTTTTTTTCTTGGTTTTTCTCCGGTACCAGGAACCGAACTCACGAGCTTGTGCTTGCCAGGCAAGTGCTTTGCCGCTGAGCTAAATCCCCAGCCCCTGACTTGTGATTTATCAATTTCATTTATTTTCTCAAAGAACCAGTTCTTCAATTCATTAATTCTTTTGTGTGTTTTCTTGGTTTCCATTGCATTAATTTCTGCTCTGATCTTTATAATTTCCTCCCTTCTGTGGTCTTTGGATTTGTCTTGCTATTCTTTTTTTAGAAGTTTGAGGTGTAACATTGGACTGTTTGTTTGTGTTCATTCTGCTTTCCTGATGTGAGAATTCACTGCAATAACTTTCTCTGTTAGGGCTGCTTTCATTGCATCCCATAGTTTCCAGTATGTTGTGTCTGCATTCTCATTTAGTTGTAAATGTTTTTTAATTTCTTCCTTTATTTCATCTGTGACAATGGTTATTTAGAAGGGCATTATTTAATTTCCATGTGTTTATGGAGTTTTTGCAGCTTCTTTTGTGGTTAATTTCTAATTTCATTGCACTATGATCAGATATTATGCATGGGATAATTTAAGTTCCTTTGCATTTACTTAAGCATGTTCTATTCTATGGGCTAGTATATGGTCTATTTTAGAGAATGTTCTATGAACAGCTGAGAAGAATGTATACTCTGATGATGTTGAGTGAAGCACTTTAAAATCATCCACTAAATCCATTTGTTCACAGGTTTGGTTCAGTTCTGTTATATCTTTGCTGATATTTTTTGTCTAGTTGATTTATCTCTTTGTGCCAATTAGGTATTGAGGTCTCCCATTACAATTGCGTTATTGCTTATTTGATTTTTCATGTCTATTAATAATTGTCTTATATAGTTGCATGCTCTTGTATTTGGTGCGTATATATTTATGATTGTCATCTCTTCCTTTTGAAGTGTCCCCCTAACAAGTATATAGTGACCTTCTCTGTCTGGTTTGATCATTCCTGGGTTGAAGTTTACATTGTCTGCAAAAAAAATAGCTGCTCCTGTTTCTTCTGGGCTGCTGTTGCATGGAAGATTGTTTTCCAACCTTTAACTTTTAGTCTGTGGATTTCCTTTTCAGTGAAATGTGTTTCCTGTATACAACATATTGTTGGATCTTGTTTCTTGATCCACTCTGCCAGTCAGTTTCTTTTGATTGGTGAGTGTAGGCTATTTACATTGATGGTTATAACTGATATGTATTGGCTTATCTTCCAACTGTTGGTTCCCTGCATTTCCCCTCTGTTTACTTGCCCTGCTTGGTGGTTTCTTTCTGTTGTTGTTCTTGAAATTGTAGTCATTTTTATCTGTTTCTAGAATGTCTTTTACTCCTCTTTGTTGTATTTGTTTAGTGTTCACAAATCTCTTTAGTTGTTCTTTGTCATGGAAATATCTTATTTCTCCATTAATTTTGAAAGATAGTTTTAGAGGGTACATTAATCTGGGCTGGAAGTTGTTTTCTTTCTGGGCTTGAAATACTTCACTCCAAGCCCTTCTTGACCTGAGAGTCTGTGTTGAGAAGTCTACTGTGATTCTGATGGGCTTTCCTTTATAAGTGATCTGTCTCTTTTCTCCAACAGTTTTTAACATTTGTTCTTGTGCTAAATTTCTGGAATCTTTATTATTATGTGCCTTGGTGTAGTTTTATTTTGCTCAGGAATGTTTGGAGTTCTAAATGTTTCATTTATTTGTCTGTCAAATTCTTTATCCACACTTAGAAAATTTTCTGCCGTTATTTCTCTAAAGAGTTTTTTTATGTCATTTATGCTATCTCCAGCTTTCTTGTAGATCCCAATCAAGCTTCCATTTGTCTTCTTTGCCTCATCTTGCAACTGTTGGACTGATTTTTCCTGATTTCTTGCTAATTTTAACATATCTTTCTTTTCATTATTACTGTCTGTATTTCTGTCTTCAACATCTGAAATCCTGTCCTCTCCTTCATTCAACCTGTTGCATATACTTTCAAAGGAGGTTTTAATCTCTTGGATTTCTATTTGAATCTGTTTCATGGATTCTATTTCTTTACTATGCTGGGTGTTATTTGTTTCTTTCATTTTTCTAAGCTCATCTATTCTTTTATCTGTGTCTTCTCTAATATCTTTGATTTTAAGCATCATTTGTTTCTGTACCTGAGAGATTATTTTCTCTATAGCCTTTTCCACTTGTTTTTTCACTTCTGCTGCTATAGTTTCTGCTGCTATAATTTCCAGTGCTTGATTTCCAACTTCATCGATCTCCTAGAGTCTCAGCTTGTCCTGCGTGGGCCTGGCATCTGGGCTTACGTTGTGCTTCTGCATCTTGTTATTTTCTATTTTCTCTTTTTTATTTTGTTTTCTATGTTGATACTTGCAGTTTCTTATGATATATAGCTTTATGCCTAGTATTTAGGTTTCCTTAGAGGGTGTCTGCTCTTCAGGGATGTCTTCTAGATACAGGTGGTTTCTTATAGCTCTCCCAAGGCCCTAGCTTCCCAATTTGTAAAGCATGCAAGATTACTATTTGGCTCAGTTCCTAATCCTTTGGTACTCAACTGTGGTGGTGATTATGACCTCATACAGTCACAGTGTTATCATGCAGGGAAAAAACCTCAACATGCATGACATCCTGGCTAATGTAGTACAGTTACTAACAACAGTAGTTTCAAGGACACCTTGACTACTGATTCTGTTCCTCCTCCCTGAAATATGATATTTGGATTCTACTTTTTAAAATTAAGTTTACCTGTATTGGTACAATTTGGATATACATAATGATCATGTTCATCCTACTAAATTTGTCCATGTACAGGATATATCTTGATGCCTGTTTTTTTCCCAATCCCTTCCCCTCCCTTCAGACCTCTCTTCCCCTCATTTAAAAAGCTTTGTGTCTATTTTATCTTTCTTTTATTGTTTTTGTTCTTTCTCTTCCTTCCTTTCCTCCTCCCCCTCCCTAGTTCCTCTTTCCTTTCTAACAATTTCTTCCAATTTCACAAAATCTATTGTACATTTTGGTCCTTATTTACCTTTCAGTGTCTTAGTTAGTGGAGAAGTAAGAAAATTGGGCTTCAAAACAATATTTAAATATGTAAATGTGGTTGGTAACCAGTGAATTATCCTTGGAGAATAACCACAGATTGCCACAGAAACTGAGAGAAAAAAATACAACATGTGGAGCTAATTTTCTTACTTCTTCACAAATTAAAATATAGAGCTATACTTCATAAAGAAAAATAATAAACATTGGGGCAAACATTTTAAGATGTGAATATAGTAAACGTAAAGAACTGAGATGGAAACATAGAGGTTATATTTGAATAAATGAATTATTTTGCTTTGTTAAGTGTCCTCTGTGATGCCTGTAATGGTTGTTTCTAAATGTCCCCCCAAAGCCTCATGCAGTCATAGGGTTTTTACAGAGGTGGCTGAATCTAGAATGTGATTGATTCCTAGTGCAATGCTGGGATTAAGGGTGCTGGGATTAAGGGTGCTGGGATTAAGGGTGGGTGATTGCTGGAATACTCCACTGATTGGTTTGGCATTGGCCTAATCCCAGTAGCCTGGATACAATATAAGGGACAGAAAGAGGCTTGTCTCGCCCTCTTTTTCTTGTTACATTTGCTGTTTTCTGCCACCTTGAACTGTTGCCCCTCTGCCATGTGCCACCCTGCCTTAGAACCAGCTGATTATGAACTGAAACCTTTTCAAACTGTGAACTAAATAAATGTTTCCCCCTTTAACTTTGGATGTTGGGTATTTCATCTCAACAATGAGAAAAGTAACAAAGACAATGCCCAGTGCATGGCAGTGGACTTGGGGAGACCAAGGCACTAAGGGAAAATATAAGCAATGACAGCAAACAGATCTTGTCTTAACCCAGAGAGATAAGAGAAGGGTCCTTCAGAATTAAAGGTTACACCAGCAAAAATATTTTGGGAGCAAAGAATGCAGATCAGCTCACCTGTGTTTCACAGATGTAATCTGGATTAATACCAAATTAAGTAGTTTATTCCACTGCCAACAACCTTGATCAAACCCCAAGTTCAGTGTTAGCACTAGGTTAGGGATGAAATATTGAAGGGGACATTATGGTTTTTAAATCAGTTCTAAGCACAATTAGGAGAATTACACTGAGAAAATGATTTGTGATTACCTGCTTATCTCAGTCATGTTAGGTATGTGAAGGGAAAACCAGAGTATTTATAAGAGGTCAGATGTAAGGTGAGGGACAGTTATCCCAGTTTATTCCTGAGAGTCCACCTTGTGGTGACCAGTCGGTTAACACTCTCATTACAAAATTTCTCTGGGATACAAGCCTACTAAGCATGCACTCGGCACTCATGAGGTGCTGAACTAATGCTAAATAAGAACAGCACCAGACAAAAATAAATATCAGAACTATGCATTCCCCTCATGAACTAACGACCTATCTTTCCCAAAAAGTTAAATGATGTAGACATCCTTGTGTAAGTCTGAAGGGCATTTTGTGAGGTTTAAGCAAAAAGCCTTGACAGTTTGCAACTTTAGCATATAACTTTAGAAACAGCAAAGCTGTTCCTGGAAGATCAATAAAAACCAGTTGTCCCAGAAATAGCATTTCTAAGATATCTGGATTTGCTGCACAGATCCTTAACTCACACTTACCCCTTTAAAAACCCCAGACTCTCACCTTGACTGTGTAATTCCTCTCCAAAAAAATATGCCTGCTGTTCCTCTTACCATGTACTCCAAATTAAATAAACTCTTTTATGTTCTATATTCCTTGCCTGTTGGTAAATTCTCTTACTACCTACACTACTGGCCCTCCATACACCTGCTCTCAGCACAAATCTCTTCTCACTTTGCCCTCAAAATCACAGGCACTTGAGCCCCCAGAAGGGACATTACTAATTTAAGGGGTGAAGCAGAACATGGTGGTGCACACCTGTAGGCAGCACTTGGGAAGTTGAGGCAGGAGGACTGCCACAAGTAGCCTGGGCTGCAGAGTTACAGAGTGAGTCCAAGGCCACCCTGGACTATGTAGTGAGACCCTGTCTCAAAAAAAAAAAAAAAAAAAAAACAGAGTAGAAAATTTTATTCTCAGATGCAAAACCTACCATGCTATTCCTGGAGAAGCTCATCCCTGCACACGCTGTGCACATGTATCTTTGTCTCATGTTGATGCAGGAAGCCTTATTCTTTTGTAAAAGGGAATCTCCCTCCTGGCAAGTGGGTGGGTGTCTCCTAAATTTAAGAAATATGTGTCAACACAAAAGCAAAACTCGGAGTAGGTCTTTCTGGCCTCTAGCACATTCATACTCATTTTCCTTCCTGATTTGCACACCATTATGTTCTTCTGACTCCTGAGACTCCAATGATTCAATGATATTCTTAAAGCTACAAAAATCTAAAATCAGCAAAGATAAGATTTAAATTCATGTTTCCTGACAGCAAGACTACATTTCTGTCAGCTCTGGCGTTCTACCACAACATCAAATTCTGGTGGCATCAGCTCTTCACCGTCTCCTTTGGGCATCAAATGTATGATCCTTGCCAAAGGACCAGGGCAATGTTTGAGGTGAGAGGTGAGGGAGACAACAGTGTCACCTGGACTCTGGAGACCAGTACATGCTCTTTCTCGAAGAAGTCTGGAAATTGGAAGCTGGCTGGTGCTGTCCTGGTTGTGGGGTGTGCAAGACAAAAGAAGCAGAAGCACTAAAATTCATCTCAACTGTTTATGCACTTGTGAATTTTTATAAGAGGCAAGTGGATCTGCTACAGGAAAACAGGCTTCAGTCACCAAGAAAGAATGGCAGCCACGTGGACTTCTGGGGGTTGATTTTGATCCCAGTAGACAGAAGGTGGAGCTGTACCATTCAATGCAGAAGACCAGGGGAGAGAGCAGCCAATCATCAGTCATCCACACATCCCAGCATGCATGCTCAGGAACATCCCCGGGCAAGGAGATCTCAAAGAAATCCACAAAAGTGCTACCCAAGCCATTTGTATATCTGCAATGCCCAGAAATCATTAACCCTAAGAGAAACTGCCCCTGTCAAGAAAAACTGAGGACCTTCACCACTCCAGCTTACTCTCTTTCAAGTAGGATCAGATGAAGATGAAAGCAGAAAAACAGAGCAGTAAGGGGAAGAAAACATACACACACTGGCCACAGCAGCCTGGAAATGGAAGACAAGCAAGTCTGGGCTGACCCTGAGTCAGGTTTGAGGAGGACAGGAAGAGATGACGAGAAGCTTTAAACTGGGTAAAAACCAACGTGTTGACTTTACACTCATCTGGCCCACTTAATATCCCTGAGGTCAGGGCCGGAGAAAGTAAGGGATGCATGACTCTGTGACTCCAAAAATCAGTAGCAGGGAAAAAACAAACTTCCACCCACCAATCCAAGCATCTCAATAAACAGATAAAACATGTTTTTCATTACTTAAATATTAAAAATTTAAATTGGAGCAGCATGAGATGGCTCAATTTTCATACAATTATTTATTACAGAGCCTAGAAAGGAAGGCGCACAATGAATCAGAGCTGTTGGTATTGCTTCCACCCTGTGCGCATCGTTATCCTGCTACACAGAGAGAAGACACAACCAGTTACATCACCAGTAATTGCTAGTCACAAGCCAATGCAAATCAGCTTGCTTAGCTCCAAGCCTTGACTTTGTCCTCTCCCTGGAAAGAGCTTGAGATGATTCCGCAAGCTGAGATGAGGAACCTAACCTACCTTTCTTGCAGAATAGATTTGTAAGTCTGCTAACTCTTGTCATGGGAAGGGCATTTTCAGGACTAGTCCATGAGAGACACGGGAAGGGTTTCTTAGGCAAAAATTGAAAAGTACATACTCAAAGAAATAGAGTGCAGACCCTCAGTAGAAAGAGGTGCTGAATTCCTGGAACTGGGACCGTGACTCTGTTGCGAAAGTGGGAACCCCAGGAAAAAGTGCACACACCCCAACCCAGGGATACAGGTCCATATTACAGGGATGGGCCCAGGTTTTCTAAGATGGATAATCTAAGTATTCTTTCAATTCTCTCAACCTGTTCTGTTGTCTGAGAATCTGTTTTCTGCTCTTTACTTTCTAAGTTAAACCAATGTAAGGACTTTGGACATTCCTGAGGAGTTTTGGGTGTGACTCAGGATCTGGAAAGGAAGGAGGCTAGACTTAAGCAAGGTAATGCTGCTGTGGGACACCTTAGGTGACTTCAGCCAGGTCCCAGAAGTTGCAGTCTTCTTCAAAGTACAACTTTTAGTTCTGAGTTACCTGTCTCCTTTCTACCTACTTTTTATTTCTTCTATCTCAGTCCTGTTGAAGGTCTACTTGGGGAAAATTGATCGTGGTCCTGGGATGATAGGAGAGGTAGCTCTTTTTTTTACATCCTGTCACTTGCTATACGCTATCTGGAAAGACAATTATCTGAATCTGCAAGGTAGTCTCAGAAAATATAGGTCAGTGTTTTTTACCCCTAGCTGTTATGCAAGAGGAAGGAAAATGAAGAAAGACTCAGAATAAGGAAACACATTCCCAATCTATAGACTTCTTTTGTAAGCTACTACTGAAGGAGTTGCCCAAAATGCTCAGAGAGAAAAATCTCATATTGGAGTTTTCAAGCCAGATTCCATGGAGGAGGACGCACAAAGTTTATGCTCCCACAGTCTGCATGAGGCCTCACAAGGTCATTGCTGAATGTCCCCCATGGCCATGCATAACATCAAAGTGCTTTGCCAAATGAGGGCACCATTTTGTAAGACTTAGAGATGAATCAGTATTATGATTTTTTTATTATTACAAAGCCAGTGATAAAGAATGATAAAGTTTCTCAGAGTCAGCCAGTGCATCAGATAAAATGTGGCTGGCAGTGCCTGAGTAATTTCACCACTATGTAAGGATCTGGAAATGAGAAAAATGTCGTGTCCAGAGGAATTCATCAGACCTTCCTTATGATCACAACAGAGCTGCTGACAGAGGAGCTCGACATGTGAAATTGTTAATGAAATTATGGCAAAGATTCTATGAGTAATGAAGTGCAAATTTAATATTAATAATAAGATAATGATTACAATACAGTTTTTTCCTTCTAATTTTGGCTATGTGTTACTTATACAATATGACATCAATTATGTATAAAGACATGAACCAAGCTACAAAAAATTCCCAGATTTTTAAAATATTTAAATTTTAAAATATGAATATAGATTGACATGGATAAGACACTTCTTTTTCTTCTTTACTAAATTATTAAAATTATCTCTTAATAACTGAGCTTATTTTGTTTTATTTTATTTTATTTACTTTTGAGACAGGGTCTCACTATGTAGTTCAGGCTAGCCTTAAACTCGAGGCAGTCCTCCTGCCTCAGCCTCCCAAGTACTGGGATTACAAACATGTGCCACCACTCCCAGCAACTGAGCCTCTTTAAAACATAAGAAAAAATAGATGTTTTAATAGTAATTTAAATAAAACTTGAGACTTTTTAGAATGTGCGGACGTGAATGTGCATATTTACATAATTCTTAACGCTCCCTCTTACTTTTACTCAGAGCTGAAGGAGCTACCTTTGCAGGCTCTGGACCCAGCATTCTGGAGCCTCACATGTGGGCCCAACTCTGCCCTTGTGCCACACTCTTAATGCTTAGCTCTCTCTGTTACTGGTTGAAGCTTGGTCAACCTGGGCCTCAGCCATCTGGGTTACTGGGCTCTGGGTTTGTGTGTGTAACTTTATTCAAGTATAAGAAAAGCCCCTGAAAATGGAAAAATGAGTTTATAATTTGGCCCAATTGGGAGCGCAGTTAGTTCAGCAGTGCAGAGACACACTCTAGTTTATGTGAGGACCAGGAGAGAAGTGAGGAAATGCTTCTTTGCAGATTTAGCTGTGCACTGGCACACACACTGGTCAGTGTTGATTCCTCCTTGTCATTGAGCCTGGGACGGAGTTTACGCTCAGCATGGGCAGGCTTGAAGAAGTAATTTATCTTTTAACAAACTCACAGTTCTAAAGATCTATTTTCACTTCTCGGTTACAACTGGATCTCAGATGTATCATACTTGATGTAAATGTGCTATATTTTGGGGATACATAAGCAAACTTTAAAATATTCTGTACATCACTTGAAGTCAAATATTAGCATCAAATAATCAAATAATAAACTTTTGTTCAAATTTTTCTTTAAAAACTGAAAATAACTCATAGCCACTTATTGCTTCATAGTCATGATATACTACATAAATATGTGTTTCATCCTCTACTAGTCACTTTGGGAGAAAAGACATATGCTACTACTCCAGAGCTAACAGTTTACACAGAACTCTTTTCTCCCTAAAGTAAAACATATATCTTACTAATATCTATAACTTTTATACATGAGAAGGCTAAAAATTTTGAGAATTTCACACACACATACACACAATAGTAGATCTTTGTTTCCTTGGTCTAAACTGAAGGTTTACACAACTTAATAACTTGCATTGCCTCTTCCCCTTCAGGCATGAGTGTGAATTACCTTCTTAGTAGTATAGCCAAAGACATTTTTTGTTTTCTCTATATAAAAAAATCCATACTTTTCTTACTTTACATTAAACCCAAATTCTCACATTAAATAAAAAGAATTTTTACTCAAAAAAGCACCATTTCTATTCCCTAACCATACACCAATATTTATTTCATGAACATCTTAACATTTTACTAAGGGAAAAAGACCACACTTTGGAATTAAACAATGATCCGGGTACCATAGGCCAGTGCCCCATGATGCATCAAAGATACTGAAGTACACAGGCTCGAAGCCTCCTTGCTTAAGGTATTTTGAGATTCCTACTGAGTTTTAAAGGATGCGTTGGGTTTATTTGTATAAAAGCCCAGAGGGTTAGAAATCTCGCAAAAAATATATAACAAAATGCACGATGACAGTGGACAGTCATCACTCCCTTCTTTGAAAACTATTAAATGGAGGCTGTAAAATGGAGATGCAAATTCCATGTAAAATAAATCTAGGATGTGATTATAATCTCTTCTTATTGCATCTTCTAGATATTAGAAAATGGGTTAAATAAAACTTGGATCAACATTTATTCAATAAAATATGCTGAATAAGCATCCACCACGATGAACAGGGAAAGCACGGTTTACTTTGAAGTAGTAAATTCACAAGACAGCCCAGGAAGGGTGACTTACGTCACCGTATTAACACATGTCCTAGGAAAGACACCAGCTGAGTCAGATGGGAATGTACTCCAAGGACTGCCATCAGAAGGTGGGACACTTAGGGAGGAATTTGAGCAACAGATACAAATGGGTTATGTACCTTACTTCAGGCTTGAGTATGATTAAAATTCTCAAAATTTTAGGGAAAAGGGGTGAAGCAAACACAGGAGCATGCTTAGGGAACTGAAAGTTGATTAAGATTGAAATTGGTGTGGATAAGCAAGAGTCACGGGACCGGTTCTGCAGGAGTTGAATTTGCTAAACGAGAATGGAAGCTACTCACTGTTCTCAGCAGGAGTCTCTGCTATTAGCAAGTCAGTCATTCGGCACTGGCAGTAGCCACACCATCAGAGGTGAAGGGAAGACCCAGGCCCATGGGCAGCTTCCGTCTCCTGTTCTAGACTGCACAGATAGGTCCACGGAGCAGAGTCCAAGGTGAATGGAGCAAGAGTAGCCACCACCCACAGAAAGGGGCGCCTGGTCCTTGCGAGGATCAGGAATTGCTGCACAGTGGACGCCTCAGTGAGCAGTCACAGGAAGCACAGAGACCTCCCCATGGGCCTGCTGAGAACCCGTCCTCGGGCTACTCATCATCTAACATCCTTCTGCACACTTTGATCTTGCTTTCACTGAACAGCATGCAACTATTTTTCAAAAGGATTCTCAGACCAAGAAAATGAAGAGTAAAAATGATCCATTCTTACAGAACCTTTTGATGATTTATATAGAAAATGCAAACACTAACAAGAAAATTTAGAAGCGGTGACAAATGCAAGATCAAAATGCAAAAGTAAACACCGACCATCTCCACCAACAGTAATATATTTCATGGAAAGAGACATCATTCACCACAGCTGTTTAAGGCATTTAGAAATAAACCCATAAGGCACAGAGAAATAAACCGCAAAATATGAAGAAGAATCATCTTGTGAAAAGTATAGGGCATCAGTGAAGGAGATTTTAGGAATTATATAAAGGAGCATGTATGCTTTGCTCATAAATTGAAAATCCTACTATTCTGAAGATGTAAGTATTCCTCCCACCCCAAAATCCATACCTTCAGGGTTATTTAAATGTGAACATGATTTTTGTGGGACTGAATAAATTATTTCCAAAATTACTCAAGTGAGTAATTATCCGATCTTTTCCAAAGTAATTCTAAAAGACACAAAGAAATAAGGTAGCTTGCCCTATGAGACTTAAGACTTTAAAAAGCTATGGTAATGAAAACTTTAAAGCAGAGGCTCAGACACAGGCAGAAAATGTTGAGTAGAGACATCAGAATCAGACAAGCAAATCTAGGGTAGCTGGTGTGCATGGTGCACACTTCAGTGTGTAATCACACTTTACTCAGAAAGGTAGCCAGTTGATTTTTTATGTGAAATAAAATCTAGAGCACTACTCTACATCCCAGAAAAACAATCTTCCTAAGGCATTAAATATCTAATGCATAAAATCAGACTTGTAATGTGCTCAGACAGAAATGCAGAATATCTTTTGGAATACTAAGAGTGTAAAAAATTTTTTAGATAAGGAAATTTAAAGCAAGAAAAATTTCATATATTTGATTATACAGAATCAGGATTTAGCTCTCTGGAATATAAAGGTATAGATACAACATTAAAAGGAAGCCACATTGCCACAAGATATTTCTACGGTATATAAAACAAGGAATTTTGATCTTCAGGAAGTGAAAAGAATGCCAACCAGTCAATATTTAAAATTTAACAAATTCAACGAGGAAAACAGAAAAGAATTAATTGAGTGAAACAGACAATTCCCAGAAGAGAAAATAACTAATAAACATAAAAATGGATACAACCTCATAGGAAGTTAGGAATGTGTGAATCAATGAGACAATGAAAAGATGCTGCCTATGCATCTGATAATTGACAAAATTCAGGATGTCTGACATTACCAATTTATAAAACTAATTTAGAAAGCAATTAGAAACCTAATGAAACTGAAATGAATACAACTTTCTATACTGAGATTCTACTCTTTGGTTTACACTATAGAAAAATTCAAAAGCATGTGTCAGATAAACTTGAAACAATATAAATGTCAAAATAATGTAGTGTATTCACATAAAGGAATACTACATGAACTAATTTAAACCAACTAGATTTTTACTATTATAATGTGAAATCAATTCATTGCATAGTGACATGGCATGGATGATAGCATTAAGGCATTTTTTAAAAAATGTGTATCTATAAAATGGAGCAGAAAGAAATACAACAAATTCAAGATCAAAGTTTAGGGAGGTGAACTTAGAAATGAAATTAAGGAATAAAGGAAACTGTATGACAAGTTGAATTACAGAGTATTCTTATTAATTGTGAATATGGGCATATGGGTATCTAGGACTAACTTTTGATATTTTTTTAGCTTTCAAAATTCAAAACAAAACACACAGCCATCAGTGACCACTAAAGAACAAAGAATAATGGCTGAAATTTTTATTATTAATAAAAACACAGGAAATATAGCAGTTTCTGGGTGATATTATATGAGATACATAATAAAGTAAAAGAAAATTTAAATGGGCAATACTGCAGAATGTTCCCAAGACACTCAGGAAAGATTCACTAGAGAAACTAGAATTAAGAATGCAGGAGAGAGTGACTAGTTACAGACAGAGGCTATTGAAATACACAGGGAAAGAAATCCAACATAACAATGACTTCATTGACAGCAGGAGAAGTGTACTGTGCAGTGAAAACAGAAGCAAGGGGAGACGTGCGTGTTTATACAGGTGTGGTGGTATGAAGGATGTGAGAGTGGCCCCAGTCTAGGTAGCTATTTCTTCATACAGATTTGGAGAAGTTAGCAAAGGTAGAGTGTTCTGTCACCATTTGGAGACCAGAAGCTGCTTGAATCTGCAGTTGTTGCCACTGAAACCCAATCTTGTTGGAGAAATGAGTCCATAGGGTACAGAGTTGAAGTAAAACATACTAAGGTGTCTGTGACAAAGAGCCGCACAAGGAGGTCCTGCTGACTATATGCTGCATCCTTTCCCCAAGGCAAGGTGAGGTTAATACCTACATGTAGGTGCTTCTTGTATACAGTTCCTCTTCCAAATCTGTAGGTCTGGCAAAACAAACAGGACAATGGGGTTTCTATTCCAACACTGGAATCATGAAATGGTGGACGCCAAACTTTATCTTCCCTTTTGGAGAAACTTCTCTCAGGAGCATTGTAGCATCCACACATAATCACCTTGGAAGTTAGGAAGGGAGGTACATCTTAGTTTTAGAATTTATGATGCTAGCTACATATACCTGAGAGATGAACATCAGCTGTCACGTAGTATATATTAAGAGGGCTTCTATGTCAAAAATGATAAAGGCATTCACTTCCAATGGTTTCAATTTTATGTTTGAAATATGAAGCTAGTCATCCCTGAGAATGATGAAGGGATGGTGTGAGGAGAGAATTAGCTTTGCTATAGCCATCTTGGACCATGATAAAAAGAGCTATTAGGGACACATGGAAGGATCCTAGGAAATTCTCCTTTCCACTTAGTGATTGCGTAGGGAAACACAAGAGGTTGTCTTGTGAGATTTTCTCTCAGCCAGATCTAACTGCCCAGGTGCAGACAGTAAGGATATAAATCATAATTTCCTTCTGGGATTGGTAAAAAAAGAGGGAAATGAGATCAGAGGAATTCATAGTAGTTTCAAGAAAGTAATAATAATAATAATGAATCAAGCAATCCATGACCAAAGAGATAAAAATATGAGGTGCACTGAAAATAAAAAAAAATAAGAAACTTACTTTGAAATCCTTGAACCTTTTAAAAAGTGGGCTAGAGAGAAGTGCCAATTCTTAAAAGCAAGAAAAATACAAGGTTTAGACAGAAAGATAGCAGGTGTTGTGACTTCAGAGATAATATCTAATTCCAGAGGTTTACCTATAATAAGATTTCCAAAGAACAATACTGAATTTGAAGAGATAAAACAGTAACAGACATTTGGATCAGTTTTTCATGTAGATGAGGTGCATATAATGGAAGCAGTGTAGAAAGATGTGATTGAAAAAGATGAAAAGAAAAAAGTAGAGAAGGAGGAAGAGAAGGGAGAAGAGAAGGAAGATGAAGTAGGAAGAGGAAGAGACACAAGTTAATTACAGACTAGGTGAGAAGAGGGCCTTGCTAGATCATAAGAGCTTCAGAAAAGCATACCTGTCACCCATCAGAAGAAAGAATACAGGTGACAGAAAGAGGCATGAACTCCTGGTCCTCAGAAGAGAGAAAAGAGAAAAAGACAAAAATAAAAAAGCAAACAAAGTTTACACTAGCTGGATAGGCAAAGGCTGGTAGAATTCTTCCAAGGCTGCCTTGTTTAAGAAGGACATGGAGTGAAGGAACAGTCATTAAAGAGGTGTGGAGTGTAACTGATGGCCCAGAATCATCTTAGGTCTCAGTGGAAGAGGGAAAGGCTGTGTCTTATGATAGGACTTGTACAGGGCAGTGGTGGGGGTGGAGGGGGCTGCAATGTGAAACACAGGTAAGGGAAGAAAACTAGGAAGTGTGCTGTGACTGATATACGCCTCCTTGATTTTGATAAATGTGTAATAAAGAGATAAGAACTTCAACAACAACCTTTGAAAAATAACAGCGTGGGCCCCAGAGAAGTAGTGGCCTCATCCAGGCCTATCTTACTGCCCCTGAAGAGCAGGCTGAAAAGAGTGGCTTTAGCACCTTTGCCTCCTGCACTGCTTCCCCACAAGAAGCAGTGTTTCAAAGCTGTAGCAGGGATGGAAGAGAAACCAACACCTAGGAATCTGTAGATCAATAACCTCACATGAGGCTGAGGACCACTCAATAAAGTCAATTTAACAGAAATAAACAAATGCCAATGTCATAAGAATTACAAATTTAGAACATGGTCCTAGGGCTGTGTGATGGTTTATCTAATCCGTTTGACTGGATTTAAAGAGCTGTCATAGTCTGTAAAGTTCATTTCTGTGTGTGTCCTAGTGGGTCATGTAGGGCAACTTCGAGGACAATACCTCGACCCTTGTCCCTTCCTCTGGGGCACTGTTCCCCTGCACTGCCTCCTGTCATCCAGGAAGTGAACTGTGTGGTTGCAGCACATCCCTGCACTATGATGTTATGTGTTGGAGCCTGCATACCATGGACTGAAACCTCTGAAGCCATGAGCCAAGAATCAACCTCTTTCCCTTTAGCTTGTATCAAGTATGTTGTCTGAACACCAGAAAGCTGACTGATTCAGGCTGATTATAAATGGATTCACTAATCTCAAGGATCACATGTTCAGCACACAGCAGAGGAACATCTAAAATCCTAACAGTTATCAACATGCTTTCCCCAAGAACACACATTTCTCTAACGCTAGAGGGAAATTTCTCTGAGTGTTGCTCCCTACAGCCCCGCTTACTCTTCCTGCACCACCAGCACCAAAGAGAGTAGGATTCAAACCCACTGCAGTCATTGGCGTCCATGCCAAGTCTGGGTTCTAAGAGAATTCCTCAGATCCTGCATCTGTTCTGGAGGAGAGTTACGTAGTGGCCTCCCCACCAGTGTTTGGACAAGTAGTTCCAAGGAGAACTGTCTCTATTACTTAAAAAACAGTAGTCATGGAGAAAAGTAGTCTAGAGCAAGCAAACAGGAAAAGGACTTGAGACAAATACAGCAAATACCCTCAAAGCAGAAAGGCCATTACATTAGGAAGTACAGGGAAGTCTTCCAGATTTTGGAATTTTAATCAACAGGGAGTAGAAGTGTTTAATGAAACTTGTCTGGTTTTCCAGTAATTAAAGGAAGCATAAACTCTGAAACAAGAATGTAAGTGTTTTAAGTGATTAAAAAGATAACGAAACAATATACTACTTGGATGAGCCCAATGCAGTGCTAAGCTTCCTTGGATAGGGCAAGAGTTTCAAAGTCTAGTACCAGGACTTGGGAATAGGGAGCCAGTGTGCAGAACTCTGAGGATGGAGGAGAGGAGCCCAGTATATGGCTTATCTTATAGGAGAAACTCAAAGATAAATAATAGGACACAGAGACAGCTCTTTTGTAAAAGAGAAGGTGAAGAAGGAGTGGACAGAGGAGGAAGGAAAGGGGATAAAGAAAGAATTATGGTGTGTCATATATGTCAGCTCCTCCCTATGACGGTGGCTGTTGCGTGCTGCACACATGAGTCATAAAAGTATATTTGAAAGCTAATGCAACTGGCCTGAGAGCTGGGAATGATGGAAGCAACTCTTCCCAGGAAGCTCCTGGAGAAATGCAATCTTACCAGTACTGGGTTCAGTCCTAAGAGATACGGTTCAGACTTACAAATTCCTTAGCCATTCAACAACAATTTTTTTGTGATTTTAAACCACTGACTGTTTGGCAATCTGTCCCAGTGGCAGCAAAAAATTAATACTAGTAGCTTTTAGTGTTTAGAGTCTATAGACTGATACTTCAGGAAATC
Organism: Chinchilla lanigera; assembly: GCF_000276665.1. Classification (NCBI taxonomy): domain Eukaryota; kingdom Metazoa; phylum Chordata; class Mammalia; order Rodentia; family Chinchillidae; genus Chinchilla; species Chinchilla lanigera. The sequence continues at coordinate 8,267,330 of NW_004955487.1, forward strand.
TTGTTTGGAAAAGTGATCTAAATGTGGAACAATGAACAAAAATATGAAGTTCTTTAATCCAAAGATTCCAAGATGGTATAAAAAGATCAATTTCAGAGTGGAGGCTGCGGCTCTGTGGCAGAGTGCATGTCTAGCATGCACGAGACCTTAGCTTCACTCGTTGGTAACACACACACATTCATACACACATTAAAATAATTGATATAATTATGCTTTAAAATAAAATTCACTTTAAATTCTTCCTGAAGGGCTGGGGATATAGCTCAGCAGTACAAGTGCCTGCCTGGCAAGTGCAAGGTCCTGAGTTTGATCTCTGGTACCAAAAGAAAAAGAAAAAAAAAGATAAATTCTTCTTGGAAGCGTATTTCCTTCTTTATTCTAAGGTTTTTAGATATCTGGGATTATATTATGTGAAGTATGTAACTTACTGAGCTTCATTTCTTTATCAATCCTTAAATTTTTAAAAAAATCTCAATTTTTTTTCACAAATATACCATTTAGCATAACAGACATTGAGCTAATATATATGAATATATGATACATATATTGATTTACATCACATAGCAAGCCCACGACTGCACCTTGTTAAGCAGTATGCCACACACGGAGACACTGTTGTTCAAAGAGATTGTGCTATCATCCAGGCTCATGTACAGATATTAATTAAAGGAGCTAAAATTCAAAACCATCCTGACTTGTTGGAGTTTATTCTCATATCCTCTCTCACTTGCTGTCTTCCTGATAACCGACTGGTAACTATATTAGGACTTAAATAGATAGGGTCACTGAGGTGAGGTAAGACATGGGATGCATCCTCTAAATTGACCGAAGGAGCCCAAAGAATTGCCTCTTCCTGTTGTAGATACGCTGAGCCATATGCCATGTTTCATTTTCTCAAACATCAGTTTTCCTCAATGTCTCTGATGTTGGGAACACTGGACAACTGGTGATGCGATTTATACTCCATTGAACACTATGTACTAAAGCACACTGTTTATAGTTCATTACTCTTTAAAAAAGAAGCAAGAAAGAAAATAAAACACGCAGTTACATTTCCTTCTTCTTACTAAAGATGCGGTATATGTGGGGGAAATGTAAGTCCAGTGACAGGCCAGTTTTCTGAGACTTAAAATCTTTTTTTTGAGGGGGGAAGGATACAAAATTAAGTACAAACATGGATATTTTTGAAAGGAAATTGCATGGCATGGATTTAGAAAGTTAATATAAAAATATCAAAAAATAAAATAGAAATAATATTTTGTTATGTAGCAGTCTGACACACTTCTGCATATGTTTCTTTTCGAGACAGGGTTTCTCTATGTAATTCAGGCTGGTCTTGAACTCACTATGTAGCCCAGGCTTGTGCTGAACTTGTGGAAATCCTCCTGCATCAGCCTCCCAAGTGCTAGAATTACAATTGTGTGCCATGATGCCTGTCTCCTCCTATATATTCTAGCAGCACACTCACTGGTTGCATCTTCACATTTTGATATGTACCATTATTTTTGATAGAAAGAACAGAAAGATAATTTAATCTTTCCTCTAGAATTGTTGATTGAATGACTTTTTAAAAATTACTAATAATTTAGAACCTTTATTTTTAGCTATATAACTAATTATGGGTAATGCCATGTAAATTCTGAGGATTATTATCAAATATTTCTCTGTCAAGTATTTTTTAGCATAATTTTTTTCCACTGATGAGCTTCCAGTTTGACATATTTTAAATCATTCCTCCTTCCACCACTGACCTACTTCCAAGGGCAAACAGCTTTCCAGTAGGACATGTTCATTTTCGGGGAGAATCTCTAGTTCTGCATCTTTCTGTCACAAGCACTTGATAAATCAGCACAGGAACTAGGCCAATTAGCAGAAGTTTAATTATGCATGGTTGTCTGTGAACATGTCAAACTAAGTCCACACTAAATTATCCCAGCTAGGGTTATCAGTCAGATCCCCAAAACTCCTGCTACCATCCCACATGAGAGCAGGTGGGAACAAAGGAAATCAGAGTGGAAGAGATAGAAATCTCACCTAGTTGTGACCAAACAAGTCCAGTTTTGCAAATATTATGACAACATATAACTCCTACACATGAAAAGGAAAAGTCACAACCAGTAAAACGTCACCCACCCTAAGCAACCAAATAAAAGAAAAAAAAATATATATATACTTATATAGAGAGAAAAGAATATGCATATGCAGAAATAAATGAAGTTAGGTAGTGTTATAATGGGCATTTATTTCTGTCTATCCCTTTGGTATAGCATAGCCCATCAAAGGCTAGATCAATGTCATTAGAAATGACTTTGGTCTTGATTTCTGTTTTTTATCACAGAAACTACCTCATGGATACAGTCTTCAAAGTCAACACCTGTCTCCTTTCTAGGCAGTTCTGTTGCTGCTCTAGAGGAACACTCGATGCGTATGGCCTCCTCTGTCAGTCAGTGCATAAGGTATCCTGTCTGTATTGCTCAGATTTATTGTCCTTGAGACACACTACTCAACATCCACGAGTTAGAAGAGGAAGGGTTTAATTTGCTTGTGGTTTCAGGAAATTCAGTCCATGATCAGTGGCTCCAAGGTGGAAATATCAAGGTGGAAGTGGGTGGGGGAGCAAAACTGCTCAGTTCATGGTGACCAGGAAGCAGAGCAGAGGACAGGAACCAGACACAGGCCCCAAGGTCACTCTCCATGACCACCCAGACACATTCAGAAATATGCTTTATTAATCTTGCAAGGCATTTCTTAATCTCATTAAATTGATGTGGCAGGATTAAGGTCATACTATTCACATGCAAGACAAAAGTTACCAGAGTTTGGATAGAAGGTAATAAATATCTTGGAAATAAAATAGGTCATTGAAAACAAAAACATAAAAGAAAGTTTGCTGTCTAATATAATCAGTATGAAAATATAACCCTTTTATTTTTCTCCATTAGTTACTAAAACCTTATTTCTCCATGTAGCAGGAATTTGAAAAATTTTCTTGAAACATCCGTACTTGTCCCCGTGAATTTATTTGTCCAAAATCCCCTGTCAAGATTGACTCAGAATCCCGCTTGGACTGCAAGTATGGAATAAGCTGAACTGCAGCTGATCTGTTATTCTTATAGACACCCACTATCACACTGCTTCTTTAATCACAACCTGCTGAGTGTTCTTTGTCCACTTACTAATGACATATCTGACTACTGGACCCTAGGATCATTCTGGAAAAGTAAAATCACTTTCCTAAATGTTACATCCCAGTTTGAAGCTCTTAGCAATTTCAGCATCCATGTTCCACCATGAAAGAAGCCCATAAAAGTCAAAGCAAAAATCTAGAGTTGCCACGGTCAATGCCTTCCAAGGCACCAAATCTCCAAAAAAGTGGACTACCTTTTGAAATTTTCTAAATTTCTAACAAGCAAGTTTATTAACCCTTGTTCCTGGACCATAGAAGATACTCATTCTCCACCCAGTTTCATAAAGGAAACCACCACCAAAAATGATATGAAAATTCACCATTTTAAAAAGGTAACCTTGGGAATTTCAACATGATTCATTCCTCTGGTGTAGTACTTATGTAACTAAAGAAAGAAAATTAAAATCTTGTCATCCCCAGGAGAACCCTCTGATATAGCAACTTGTTACACTAAATATAAAATATTTTGTTTGCTCTAGCTCATAAAAAATATTACCCTCTTCTTAGTGTTTTGCTCCATCTTCCATTCACAACTTATATCAGTCTGTTATATACCTATGCAGTAGACAGAAACATTAGGAGTAAGTGATGCATGGATTTGGTGTGACTTGTATGACTCACATGGCCTGACTTACCTCCTACACACTAATGCAGTGAGGTCTCTTTGTAGAGAAGTAATGACTTGTTAGTTTTGTATTACCTGCTCCAAAACTCCAACAGTATGGACTATAGGCGGGATTTGAACCCCAATCTTTCTGACGGTAAAGGCCTTATTCTATTACCCCAAAGTGAATGATGAGAGGCAAAGAAAATGACACTTCAAGATGATAAATTAAAGGTCCACGGTAAGATCTTACTGTCGGAAAGAATGAGAACTCAGAGTCAGACCCAGGTCCCAAACTCCCAAGTGCTGGACATGCTTTTCACAGCAATTCTGTCTTTTCCTGAGATAAGAGCAATCACACTGCTTGAGTGGCTGCATCTGGCTCTAAGACAGTTCCTTCCCTCCTGTCAGGATTAAAATGGAGAGAGGCAGACACAAGTGAGGGCCATTAGTCGTTTGGAAGAATTTGTGAGTGGACACATTAGCCATGAGAACAGTATGTTTCGGGACTTTCTTCAGTTAGTCTCTTTCTGGGACCTTTCCCAGTACAATTACAACTGTGTCTCTGTTATCAAAGGACTGTCAGCAAGCACTTAGGGAGCTCACCTGCTTTCTAAAGTGCCTTACAGGCCACTGCAAAATTTCTCCCCATCAGAAGCAGAAAATCAAAGGCTTCTCTGATTGCTGGAAGGTCTCTAGGGAGCTTATGCTCTGGGACCCACTTTCCTGTCCCTCTGACCTTTGTAGAAATTGTCCTGATGCGTGGCTGATGAAGAACTTGAGAAGGAAAAACCTAAGGTCCTCCCTTCCATTATCTCGGTGAATATCTCACATTTTCACTTTCAAGTACAAAAACAAAGGGAAAATGAAAAAAAGAAATTTCCCTTTGCCTAATGGCATATCACTCCTTCGAAGGAGACTTGGAGGAAGTTGAAAACCTTAATTAAAAGACAAGTAGTGGAAGCTATCACTCTCATACACCAGATCTCAAGCCTTAGATAAACCACTGCACTTCAGCCTTAGAGAAAAGCACTGCCGAGAGTCCTGGATTTCAGCAAGTAAATGGAGTTACAGTCTTACCCAACATCCATAGCTGGTTGAAAAAAGGGATATTTCTTCCATGGTACAAAGCTCTGCCCCAGTAAAAACCAAAAAACTGTGTAACCATGAAATATAGGCAGTTATGTTGACAGGTGGTAGTATCCAAAAAGTACAAGAGGTACCAATTTCCAAACTTACAGTAAAAGACATATTACCATTAATCCCTCTCAACCTATTTCCTTTCTCTTTCAGCATCCCATCCTTTCTGCAGCAGCTCTGGAGTCCTCTTTCCTGAGGGTCTGTAGTTGAGCTGTCCTGGCAGTCTTGATGTGCAAATTAATTGAAAACATTTTCCTTTTCCGGTCATTTTGACCCTAGGGAAGAGCCAGAAGTCACCTGGAATCAAAAGAGGATTTCCAGAATGACTTGAAAAAGTGTCAAGGAGGAGGGGGAGTAATTTGAGGGGATTAGTGGCAATGGATCACTTATTGTAATAATTTTTTTTAATTTAAAGGCTCATCCTATGTTGGTCACCCTTACACAATCAGCTGTTTGCCTCTTGGGTTGAAGGGTGGGCTTGGGAGTAGAGAGGTGGAAGTGCTCAGAGTGTGATTTGGCGCCCTGTGTCATCTACAGGAAGCAGGTGACACAAGCAAACGTTACTTCCTCCCCGGGCCTCACCTCATAAAGATCAAGGGAAAGTTAGCTGGATCAAGTTAGCTGCAAGATTTCTCCAGTTCTGATGTTCTCTGAGTTCATAATCCCCAAACACAGATGTTTATAATAACATCATCAGCTGACATAAGCTCTAAATGCTTTCATTCCATAGTTAACAAAGGCAAAATAGCATGACACTTTATTTTATAATGCATTGAAGACTGGAGAGACAGCAAACTCAATTTATGGATTTTTAAACCGCAGTATATTTCTGCTTTTGAAAGAGCAAAGGTAAATACTTGCTAACATTTTTATCATATTTTACGGTGTGCAAAATCCACATATATTATGTCATTAAATCTTCACACGTCTCTGAGGCAGATAGCAATGTTCTCAGCTAAAATCGCTAAGACCCAGGGAGGATAAATGAGTTTCCCCGGAGGGACAGGCTTAGTCAGTAGCAAAGGCAGGAGTGAAATCCTTGTCTTGACTCTGAATCGCATGTTCTTGGCCCCTGCACACCTTTCCTTACGATTCAGCAATCAGTAAAATCCATGTTTACCTTGCCATGAATTTAAATTCCACATTTAACCGAAAGGCATAATCAGATTTACTGAATGCATCCGTTTGGAGTATGACAAAATTGCTGCATATAGTTTGAAGTTAATTATTTATTACAGGATCTTAAAGTTGTAGTTTTTCATTCTCTAGGAGCAAAAGTGAAAAGGAAAGAACGCATACTATCTTTCCACATTCTCCCACCAAGAGGTAAATCGTTTCTAAGAGTAGAGGCTTGGTATGTTCCCCTGTGCAGGTCTGAGTCAGTTCTGAACTGTCAAAACATGTTTTCCTGCCTGGAGCTAGAACTGTTCCTAATACGCCTTTCAAACATTATGACCGAATTGACAACCTTTTCAAATGCCTCTATTGTCTGAGTGAAGCAAAATTATTATTTCTCAACAAACAAAAACACACTAAAATGCTGTAAACTCACCCACGCCCAAAGAGAATGGGAGGCCGGGAGCTAAAGTAGGCACCCACCCTGCAGGCAGAGGAGGCTTGGCTAGGGCGGAGGAGTCCTCATGGGAAGGCAGCACGTGGCAGAGACAGCTGAGGGGATGCGCAGGAGCAGGGACATTCGCTCTGGTGGCCAGCAGGCTGGCCAAGTGGAAGGATGACAGAGCAAGATGAAGCTGGAGTTCTGGGGGAGATGATGTGAGTCGAGTTAGTTTTCACTCTCTGAGTGCCTGTGGAATCAGAAACCTGTTCAACTTTCTCTGGGGGAAAGCCAGGGCCACCAGGACCTGGAGAGAGCAGGGCCCAACTCCCCCACGATCACCTTCACCACAGGGGGAGTAGGCCTCTGGACCTCCCATGTCCACCAGAGAGGAACAGGCAGGAATTGCACTTCAGTGGACTCTGGCTCCTCAGTGCCTCCTGACCCACCACAAACCGAGTACCCAGCACATCCCAGCTCACATCTGCAAGAGCTGAGATCGCCAGCTCTGTATCTCAGCTCAGGACAGGAAGCCAAGGGCTCCTCCTTTTGAGGGCCTTGAATGCTTTGTGGAGAGAAGATGGCCTACCACACCTTTTCTTCTGATCTGCTGTGAGGCCACCCTAGAAAGGCTTGGAAAGAGGAAGGGTGTGCAGGATGAATATTCTGAAGCTGAAATATGTAAATCCAAGCTGTCCTGTTGTGATGTGGACAAAGTTCTTGTGCAGGAAAATCACACTGATAAGGTCACTGTTAGGAAGAATATAGACAGCTGGTGTGGTGATCCCAGCACTCTGGAGGCCAAGGTAGGAGGATTGCTATGAGTTTGAGGCCAGCCTGGGTTACATAATGAGACCTTGTCTCGAAAAAATAAAAGAAAGTAAGGGAAAGAGAGAGGGACACGGACACGGACAGGAAAGGGAGAAAAGGACAGAGAAAAGGAAAGGGAAAGGAAATTCCTGGGAAGGAATCAGAAACCTTCGAATCAGTGCCCACTCCTCTTCTGGTTGAGGATGGGCTTTCAAAACCAGGCTGCAGTCAGGAGCAGTGGTGCACATTTGTTGTTCCAGGACTCTGAGAGGCTGAGGCAGGAGGATAGAAAGTAGAAATCCAGCCTGGAAAATTTAGAGACTTAGCAAGACTGTTTCTCAAAAATTAAATTTTAGAAAACGGCTAAACATATAGCTCCATTCGAAAGCCCTTGGTTCAATACAGAAATTGTATTTTAAAAAAAGAAGAAAAATAAACTGCTGGGCTGCAGACCTCATCGTCATGAATTCAGAGTATAAGAAGCCGTCACACAAGTGCAGACTCAAGGACAGCAGACTCAAAGCCCTGCGAAGTGTTCTTCAAAGGTTGAATGGACCTCGAGTTGGTCCCCAGGGAGGGATTAGCTAGTTCTGTCTTCCTTTTTGAAAAACAAACATGCATTGATCTTAGAGTCCTGCATCTAGCCTTGATCTCATGCAGCAATTTTGAAATTTCCCTGAGACAAAGGCCTGAAAACAGTTTTTAGAAATAAAGTCTTTGAGCTGGATCTGGTGCTACACTCTTGAAATCCTAGCACCCTGGAGGCTGAGGCCAGTGTGGGTCATTTAGTGACTTAGCCAACACTATCTCAAAACTGAAAGATTACTAAAAAATGAAGCTTTTGTCATTCCTTCCTGTTTTTAATTTTATTCTCTCCTATTATGTTCTCATACATATGGATATATATCACATGAATACATATAGTTAAGAGACTGGTTTTTGGAGATTACATATTAAATACCTATAGCTACTGTGCTTCTCTGAAGATAAGACCTAGCTGGAAAATAATCATCCTTGAAAACTAGAGCTAAAAGCATCAGCCCCATCAGCCTGTCCTGGCCTCACCTGCCTTACAGAGCGGCACCAAGCCAGGCAGTAGAGACGGCAGGTGAGCTGAGGGTGAGCTGATAGGGCTGGCATTTTGGTCTCTAGTTTTCAAGGCTGTTTTCCAGCTAGGTCTTATTTTCAGGGAAAGGGGGAGATATGAGTCTCTGTGGAAGGAGCAACCACGACCAGAGCCACTAAGGTCACACTACAATCCTATCCCTTTCTTTTCTGTTCCTTTCTCTGGTCGCTTCCAGCCCATTATTTGAGACACAGTATGGGTCACAAGTGCTTCAATAAAATTCCTCAAACTAGGGAGGGAGAAGCGAGGCAAAGTTCAAAGGGAGCACTCAGAGTACTTGGAGGAAGCAGGTCTCACCTTGGACAGCTGATCAGCGCCCCAGTGAGGGAGAGAAGGGACACTTCTGTCCTGCGGGGGCTGTGTCCGGAATGGGAAATGAGCAAGCTGCCCACACAACACTGAAACCTGACCGACCTCACAAGCACAGTGAGGAATGAGAGAAATCCATACAACCTCATCCCCCTCCTGCTTGTGGAGAGCACGCATTTGCCAAGCAATCCCAACAACTGATTAACTAATAGGAAGCATCATTTACAGCTGTGGGGAACAGTGAATCCACTATTACTAGGGCACAGCATCTTGCAGGGAAAAGGAACCAGCTAATAAACAGGGACTTGGGGACACCCTTCCACCCAGGGGAAACAGTGTTCCCTGCTCTCTCACAGAAATACTTTGCATTGTCAAAATACTTTGGATTTTGGATTGAACAAATACTTTGGATTGTCAACAACCCAGACTGGTCTCTTTGCAATTCATCCTTGTTAAGAATAAGTATAAGTGATGCACAATTAGCATCACCTATCCTTATACATACAGAAAAGATTGGTTAGTTTTGTATTCTGATTGTATCCTCTCATTTCTTACTGAAAAAGAAGAAGAAGAAGAAGTTATTTAATTACAAATAATTAAATCAGGCATCTCTCTACTAGACTATCTCTGTAATTTTAAGTGAGTTAATAGAATTCACTTAAATTATCACAAGAAATCAAATACAGTAGTAACAAATGCTGGTGTGGCTACAAGGGAAAAGGAACCCTTCTATAGCGTTGGTGGGAATGTAAATTAGTACAACCACTATGGAAAACACTATGGAGATGTCTCAGGAAACTAAAACTAGAAATTACACTGGACCCAGCTATTTCTCTTCCTGAAAGAGTTAATGACATCATATTACATTGACCTGTGCACAGCCACTTTTATAGCAGCAGAATTCACAATAGTTAACTCTTGGAAGCAGCCTGTATGTCCATCAGGGAATGAATGGACAAAGAAAACATGGTACTTACACACAATGGAGTACTACTCTGCCACAAAGGAGGATAAACTTGAGTCATTTGTGGGAAATAAATGCACTCTGAGACCAGAATGTGAAGCGAAAGAAATCTGATGCAAAGTTTAAATATCACATGATTTCTCTTATATGAGAAACCCAGAGTATAAATAAAGACCAAAATAAAAATAGATAATAGGAAACAGGGAGAGGATCTTGCTCAAATGTGGAGGGGATCCAGAGATGGAAGGAGTGGAAAGGAGGGAAGGAAAAGAGGAGATAATGAATTAGGATGTGTTAGGAACATGCACCAACTCCACACAGGAAATCTAAGTATTATGTACTGCAAACATGGACTAATCCAAGATTTTTTTTGAGTTAACACTTTTGAAAAACCCCTACAGAAGGTCAGGAACAGCACCTACTAACTCTTCAGATCTTCCCCTATGTATAATATTTTTCACTTGATGAAGAAATTAAGTCTTTCTAAGCATACTTTGGAATATTCTTCTTAGGTATTATCCACATGGGTTTTGGTTAAGTGCTATAGAGATAGTTTCATAGTATTTATAATAACTTTTGCATATTTAAAGATTTCAAATAGTAATTTGTTAACACTTGTTCTCAATGTAAGAAAAGGAAAACTGAAGGTGAGAAAATCTGAATAATATAACCACATACATAGCTGAAAATATCCTTCATAGCAACATTTCATGGAAGAGACATGTGTTAGTCAGCATTCTATTCCTATAACAAAATAGCTGAGACAATTCACTTATGAACCAAAACATTTTATTTTGGCTTAGTGTTGGAGGCTACAGTCTAGTACAAGGCATAGCGATCTCTTTAGGCCTCTGGTAGACATCCTGGATGGCAATGGTGCAGAGGCTGTGGCTGAGTGAACTTGCTTCCATCATCAGCCAGGAAGCAAAAGGTAGAAAGGAAGAGGCCAAGATCCCACAGTCACTTTCAAGGCCACATCCCCTGAAGATTCCACCACCTTCCCAGATCACTATGCTGGAAACCAAGCCCCTAATGCATAGACCTCAGGATATTTATCCAAACCATGGCAAGCTACTTGTTATATCTAAATTCTGACTGATACAAGGAGAGAATTTGTATAATGTTGCTTAAACATTTTTGGCTGAAACTTGGGCCTCAATCTAACTTCTATTACGTATCTTCATGTTAGAAAGGATAATATCTACTCATTTAACCTGGAAAGTTTGTTATTATTCATTATCTCCACAAATATTCTTTTAGTTTCTGGCTGCTTCAGGACCTATTTTGTATACTACACATCTATATACAACTGGGACATAGATAATGCTATTACCATATTTTTACAGAATACAGGAAGTGAGCATACGTTTTTCTAAGCTGTGTTCATGCTAGAAGTTATTTGTTTTCTACCACAAATCACAAAGCTTTATAAAGTTCTTCCTATCAGAATAGTATTGCCAAGGGGCTGGGGATTTAGCTCAGAGGCACAGCACCTGCCTGGCAAGTACAAGGTCATGAATTCAATTCCTGGTACAGAAAAACAAACAAACAAACAAAAAAAAGATTCGTATTGCCAGGTGTGCCCTAGAGAGCAAGTGACGTTTTTCCAGCAGGGAGAGCTGTTTTCTATCTCAATATAACAGTAAAAAGGAGGAGGAAATTAGCTCACCTGAGCAAAGACATGCAGTTGAGGAAAACTCTAATGGAATTTGAGGCTTTGTGATTGGAAAGAAAAAATCTTATGGAGCCCATATGGAAATCACAGACATAGGCCCATCCATCTGCTTAACAGACTGATGTAGACTAATGCCCCAACTGAATAATCACCCACAATGTCCAAATGAAAGCACAAGTAAAGCAAAGTCAGACGGAAAATGACTCACCAAATGGACAGAACAGAAGCTGTCCCCACCACTGTCACAGACTTTATAAAGTATGCACCAAAGGTGCATTTTTGTGTTGCAGGAATACTCTAAGATGGTGGCATCTGCCACACTGAGTGTCTGAGTGTGAGTTCCATCTGTACTACTGTTTAGTTGACCTTAAAGTCTTTGGTTAAAATTATTGTCCATATACCATGAGAGGGGGACAAGTACGGCCATATGTTCCAACTTGTCTAAAATAAGCTTAGTAGTAAGATGAACCTCCTGGGAAACTGGAGAAGGACAGGCCAACTTGCAGCTTTGTTTGGACTATTGTTGAAAATGTCATACAGGGGGCTGGGGATTTAGCTCAGTGGCACAGCACCTGCCTGGCAAGCGCGAGGTCGTGAGTTCAATTCTCGATACTGGAAAACAAACAAACAAACAAACAAAAAGGTCATACATGGAATGGTGCATAGTGAGGAAAGAAAAATTGTAGCCATACATGCCTGCTAGTGTGTTCCTGCCAACATATAACTCAGTGAGGAATGCTTTATTTTCTAAGTGGACACACACACACAACTTGTAGTAACTGTATTTTCTTCAGAGGTAAATTGTTTCACCCAAAATCCAACTGTGAACTGTGATTACCACAAGTTACATATCTACATGATAATTGCTTTGCTTCTTATAATTTCTTTCATAAAATAAGTTTCTAAAGCCATACCATCAAATCGGCTCAGTTATTTTTCCTAAATACTTTGATATCCATAGCTTAATTTCTGATGAAATATAGTGCATCCATTGATAATTTAATGCATTTCATCAAAGATCACTACTAGCTTCAATTACTTCACAGTTTTAGGGAAATAATTTTTAAATCCTTGTGCATTTTCTTAAATGCATTTTCTTAAAGGCTTTTTTATAGTTTCAAAAAACAAGGTAAGATTACATGTACTTTTGTACACATTTCAGTTTGATTCTCAGTGCTATTTCTAAAAGACCTGCCATTCAATAGAACTCTCAGATCAATCAAGTTCCCTTTATTCATGCTATCTTTTGCATCCAGTTGCTAAGCTCAGCCTCATGTTTCTTCAGTAATCATAATACTGTGGAACAAGTACACGAATAGTGGTGTGAATTTACCAGGTTAATTTCAATTTCAAACTGAAAATTGCAATTTTCACTAAATATTAATAACAACTGAAAGAACAATTGCTCTGAAAAATAACTAAAACTATGATGTTTAACTGTAATAGCATTTTTGCATTTATTACTTCCTCTGAGTCTGTCATATGACCTGTCATAAAAGGAAAGAACACACCTCAGAGAAGTGGAACAAAAAAAGAAAGAAATAAAAGACTTTGATTCATGGAAAAAAAATAACACCCAACCTCCACACGTACCTCCCAGATCTTCATGGTTCTGCCCACTATAGGGACAAAATGTCTCCGAGACTTTTGTGCATTATCACAGGTCAAGCCTTAGCAAAGTCTCACATTCCGTCCTGATGACATTGTATAATTAGTTTACTCTTCAAATGTAGGTATATTTCAGGCCTCTAATTTGGATCTCCAAGGAGGAATTGACTTAATCACTTAAGTGTACATAACTAGGCATAAATAAATATTATTCTTTTCTTTCTGTTTAAGTTTTATTTTTATTGGTACGTGTTTTCAGTGCAGAACCACTGCATTCATCCTACTGAGTTTGTGCATGTCCATGACACTTCCTAATTCTTTTCACTTCCCTTTTATGACACAGTTGGTCCTAGGGATCTGATAGAAACTTGGAATAGAAGTTTTATTTGAAATAAAATGCTGTAGCCTGTCATGTCAAGACTGTCTGAAAAGACCAGGACTTACAACCGTTTGACAGCAGACTCTCTTGCATATATGTGGGGACATTCATTCACACAGGCTGACAAAATAGCGCTCACCATGTATAGACCAATGAGCCCGGGTAGTGCAGCCCTGAGAGTGGGAGACTACTGCCTGCCTTCTCCTTCACCCTGATCCCAGGGTCCTCTCTGCCCAACACCTTCATTCTCTCAGCCGCACACCAAAAGCTACCAGCTACCTGTGTTTCACCACAGTCCTTCCTTGGGACAGTCCACTCAGTGCATTCTTATCTTCAGCCCAAGCGTTTTTCATTTGAAAATCATAAACATGTGTTTTGCTTTGTATTGTTTTCCAGGTTATCTGCCCATACCCTTAAGCTCTCCCGTTACCCTTGATCAATGCTGCTCAGTGATGCTTCCCTTGACTTTCCTGAAATCTCAGGTCCTCACTAGACCCAGTGCCAGCCCTGGGCTCCGCACACCTTCCCTGTGTGCGTGGTACAGTCTGTAAACAGCATCCCTGTCCTTATCCCCTTTGCCAGAAGCTGCGTGTAACAGATTAAATTCCTGTAATCTCTTCTCCCGTGACATTCCTCTAATCCTTTTTTACCTTTCCATGTCACTTCTGGTCTGCTCCTTTTTACCATTTCCCACTTCTTTTGCTTTGTGTGGGAAACGACAGCATTGACCTGGACCTAGAGAGGAATTCAGAAGCCTGGAACAAACTCAGAGTGCCCTCTGACACTCTGACACTCCATGTGACCTTGGGTGGCTCTCAGCTATATGTTGTCAGCAAGACAGAATTCTCAGCTATAAAAGAGTCTCAAAGAGCAAATGGTGGATGCGAATGAAGGAAAAGCGATGGTAGGCACTTATTCCAGCCATAATTATTTATCTTTAATATTTAATTTTTGCTTTAGAAATGACCTTATCATGGATTTCTTCATACTGCAATTTGCTCATTTATTTAGCTTGGTGATTAACGTACACTTTGGTGTCAGCATTGTACTTCCCAAGAATCAAATAAAAAGGCACCCCAGGAAATTCGGCATCATTTTACCACCTTTCCCCTTTCCTGACTTCATCAGACTGAGCCAGGGAAACCAAAAGGTTACAGAGCACTGGAAAAGGTCAGCCAGCTTCACTCTCTATAAAAAAATAGAAAGAAAAATGGGAGCGGAAAGAAACCATGCCGGCCCCTTGATAATCCACAGTTGTTACACAAAGCCTCATAGCTCCTCTGATCACTTCCTCCCCACGCAGCCTCCATGTCCCAGGGATCAGAGGAGGGCGAATTAGATCATATATTTGAAACACTTGGTTTCCTTGTTGGAAAGGGACCATATAAATCCTCTGTGTTGTCACTTTCTATTCTGCCCATGCCTTTGACCTTAGCTCACTGAAAGTAATTTATACCTGGTTGTAAGGGCAGTGAAAACAGCTCTATGCACTCCATAGAGAACATGCCTGGGGCATAGAGCCCTGGCTGATCACAGGCACCTGATCAGAGGACTCCCTCCCAGCTTGAATAAACATAATTATAAAAACAACAGCCACTGTCACTGTCACTGTCGCTGTCATGGCCAGGGTGGTGAGTCATGAGTCACTGTCAGAATCCTGCCTCCCACTCGCTGGTGAGCTCCCCCAAGAAAGAAGAGCAGATCTTGGCTGCCAGTGTATGTGGCCTGTGGGTACTTTGGAGCCGTGGCTGTCCCTGGCTGCATAAGAAAGGGTTACTGTGCATTTCGTTTTTATTCAGTCTATTCAGGGACTCAAGAAGAAAAAACAGACACAGACACTCTCCCCAAGAAGATCCATAAAATAAATAACAAATAGCTCATACTTAAAAAAAAAAAAAAAAACTGCTCAATTATATGAGTGCCCCGTGTTGTTACTGGTCATCATTTTGTTCTCCAACTACCAAGAAAAAAATTCTACCTTTCTTGCACCCCTAAGCAGTTGCCATGTTCTATCAGTTACGCTTCCAGAGAACCCTCTCATCCACTTCCTGCTGGGGTTGTATTCCTCACAACCCCAGGAGCCTGTTTTTGTACAGCTCTTCAGAGGCCCTCTGTGCTGGGAGCACTGCTTCTAATGCATTTCTAAGATCAATCCCCTGGGTACCCCAAGAACCAGAGAAATCCTGAAATGCAATCCAGACATGCTCCTCCATGCAGAGGCAGGTCTAAAATGTAGGGTTCAATACTGCAGCCTCTGCATAGGTGCAGACAGCTATGAAGAGGCGATAAAAGCCAGACAGAGTCCTGCTGGCAGGCTTGGGATGGAAAGCAGCTCTGGCCGGAAGGGAAGAGGTGTTAGGGTTATCACTATCCAGACACCCTGCACAAGCTTCTCCAAGCTCTGGTGTCCTCTCAGCAGGTTAAGATAAGCCCCTAAGACTTTCCACTCTAACTTTTTATTTCTCCCCCACAGTTCTCCTACACTCTCAGTCCAAATTAAAGCTTATATTCTTCAAGCTTTCTTTGCTCATGTCCTAATCGTTTCCATAAACACCATTTCATCCTTATCTAGTTGGCACATATTATTTGGTCTTTATATAGTAATTTTACTACAGGACAATTATTCTGAAATATTCTTTCTATCCATAGGCCCCTGCTTTGGATGTATACACCTGCTTTTTGATTTAAATATTATATTTTTACATTGCAAATTATATGTTCATGTTTTTGTATCCTTATTACCTTGGAGTTTTTCCACTAGGAAAATCCTATATCTTACAAATCATTTTTTGCCAGGAACCTGAGTGGAATATAACTGCACCACACCTACTTTTACTTATTTCAAATTAAATTACAGAGTGAGGGGATTATGATGTAATAAAAAGTGATAAAAAGCAAGAAATTCAGCATGAACAGTTTAAGAATTAAAGACTTCCCTTACTCATATTCCATGCTGTGACTTGATGCTTCAACACCAGAAATAGATAGAAGGGATGTGATGCTGGGAAGATAAGATGTGGTTGGAATATGCCCAAATACCCCTGAGTTTATCCTAATGCTAACTCTAACCTTAACTATAGACTTAATCCTAATCTTAACACTGACCACTAGCCCTAACCCTCACCCCCAACTCCTGCTGCCTAATGCTTAACCCAACTTGAATCCCTAAACCTAACCCCAACGCTAACCCTAACCCTAATACTAAACCATGTTTGTATAATAAACATTCACGTAGCACTTACATTGTACGTCAGACACTCTTCTTCACTATCATTAACAACTTTAGACCTCATAATGACTTTATAAGTAGATAAAATGTTTGGCCTCCAGATAACTTATACACTCTAGACTTCTGAGAACCCTAAATGCATTTGGTCTGTGTGGATTCCATCAATATTTATCCTATTATAAAGTAAAATTTTAGAATTTTAAATATATATTAACTTCTAAATAATACATAGCCTACTAACACACATGGCATACTTTTAAGAGTAACTTTATGTCTAAAACAGAAAAAATACTGTGAAGAGAGGTATTGCTTTATATTTTTTCAAATCTCTTTCATGTGTAGCTTACTAGAATTCAGTTGAATCCTTCTGCTTCTGAATTCATTCTGCTGTGACATATCATTTTGGTGCAGGCACATTAAGAAAATCTGGCCTCATCTAGAAATGTACTAGGAAGTGGAGGAGTTTTAATATTGTTCTCACATAATGGTAATTTTTTTTCTAATATACCAACACTAACAAGTAGTTGTTTCTTAAAGATTAGTTGTAGTGTGAATCTGAAACCAAACCAAAAAATACTTGCTACTATTACATTAAAATTCACAGTGTACCTTACACTTGAAGTCTAACTTTCAGCCATGCTTAAGTTTTTAACATAATGAACTGGGTATTTGAGACACATGTGACCATTTAGTTATGAAGATCATTCAAGTGCTGAAACCTACTGCATTACATGATATCAGAAAAAAATCACAACCATTAATATCACCATTCATCCCATCAGAAATATCTCTTACATATTTGAAAGCTGTCAAGCCAATGGACATATATTTTGTAAAACAATTTAATTTTCACAAGAAAGCTTGAGTTTTTATCACTGGTAACAAATACTGTTGTTTTCCTTAAAGTAGTAGACTTGCTTTGTTCATTGCTGAAACAAGACCTGCCAAATACCCAAGAATAAATAGATATTATTCATCTGATCACTTCTCTTTCAAATAAAAATGATGTCCCATGAAATAAAAATAACTGATTACCTTAAGACTGAAAAGAAAAAAATAGAAATTATTTTTAAAACACCGTGGTGCTTAAGTCTACAAGAAAAATGCTTATACATATTTCCATTTTTAAAAGACAGAATATTTTTAAAGCATACTCAAGATTTAATAACATTTATCATATACAGTTTTGGCAAAAACAGTCTTAAATTGGCTTTTTTTTACTGCAAGTGTGTGGTGGTGAAGAATAACACAATTGTCAGTGCAGTCTAAGGCCACCAGTCTCTCACACAATCAGTTCAATTGGCAACACAGTGAAACATGTGAACAATGTCTGTATTTACAGCCTGAGGTTTTTTTTGTTTTTTGTTTTTTGTTTTTTTTTATTTTGGTTTTTCTCCGGTACCGGGAACTGAACTCACGACCTTGCGCTTGCCAGTCAGGTGCTTTTGCCGCTGAGCTAAATCCCCAGCCCCTCAGCCTGAGTTCTTGAAAGAATGTTAGGGGTCCTCAACAGACTACAGACAACTGTGACTTCATGGCTCCTTGAAACCATTTCAGAGATGAAGAAATTAGAAATCAGAGGTCCTCAATATCACATTGCAGGCTCCAGACTTAAATTCTCTCTCTCTCTCTCTCTCTCTGCCATGTACCACCATGCTTTCTTCTTTACCCTGGCTCATCCTTAGCAGCTTACCAACTATCTAGTTCCCCCTGCCTTACAAAATGAAACACAGAGACTTCTCTTACAAAGCCATCACCTCCAGTTACTATTCCTTTACTCTTTTTGTAGTCAAACATTTTGGAAATGTTATCTCTAAATATGCTGCACTCATCTCTGAATCTTTCCTTCACTGTTCAACCATGATCCTACTCCATGCTGCAGACTTCACTAAAATTACCCCTTCCTGGGCCTCATTTATCTAATGTCAAAATAGCTTCATCTTAACTTCTCAGGTTTCTTGAAACCTCTTGAAATATTTTGGCCATATACGGTTCTGTGATCCCAATTTCTCCTTCCCAATCCTGACTCTTAAATGCTGGCTTTTGTTTTTCTACCATCCCAGTAATGTTAGCTTCTCTGGACTTAAACTGGGCTCACTCTACATATCTAATGGATCTTATCTGTTTGCAAGGTGTTGAATGTGTTCTGAGCAATGATTTCAAAATTTCCATCCATCCCTCATCTCCTGTCAGGTTTGCATACTGAGCGATCTTCTGCATGGATCCACTTTATCTTACAGCATCTGGAACTTAACATATCTGATGTTGAACTCATAATTTCCTTTCTGAAACCTTTAGAAAACATCTTGCCACTCCCAGTGTTCTCTCAGCAAGTGTTGACATCATCCTCCCAGCTGCTCAAGACAGAAATCCGAGATTCATCCTGTTGCTTCTCTCTTTGCCCACTCCCCAAAGTAAATGCATCACTGATGGTATTTCTAAAGAGATAGCTAAGGGAGGGGGCGGATCATCTCGCATAACACCACTACCTGAGGGCAGGCCATCATTCCTGTAGGCTGTCCCTTGTCCTATTCTATTGCATCAAATTTCTAACTGCTCTCTCAGCTATCAGTTTTGCATTTTTTCCATCTCTTCTCCACACAGCCACCAGCAATCCTATGAGCATGTAAATTGAATTCATTCTCTCCACTGGAGGTACACAGGAGATTTTATAAGGAAGTTACTGAAGCAGCAGACTTTCATATAGTAGACAGACGTACTGGACCCCCGTCCTGCTCTCTGATGCTTACCCATCACACTCCAAAGGACAGAGGGGTCAGGAGTCCAAGTCAGGAATGGCTGCAAATTTTCCTCGCAATCCATGGGTGAGGGTAAACCAGATTTTCTTCTGGTGCTGGTTTAGTGTTATTGTCCAGTGAATATAGGAAATGCAAAGATAACTACAACACAGGATGTCCTGATTAGCACGGCAATAAACTCAAGAACCTGAATCTATGGACAAATGGAAGAAGCAAGCAGCTAATTTACCAGGGGGAAGTTCAGAAGTTTTTATTTGAAAAGATAAATTTTGAGCTCTAGAACGTAGGGGTGGTGAGGAGCAGGCAGAGGAGAAAAATAATCCTTTACATTTACTGAATATTGCCAGTATACTGTGGAACTAGCTTATTATATTTTAATAATCAGTTTGTGTGCATTATTTAAATCAGTACCATAACTTAGGGAGCCAGATATTATTATCGTAATTTTTTAGAAAGAAGAAACTGGACTTCAAAATGCAGGAGGACTTTCCCAAGGCCGCACAGCGAGCATCCGTGCAGTGCTCCACCTTACCATGAGTGACTCTGGCCTCATGGTACACAAAGACGTTTTGTGGTGGAAAACAGAGGCATGGAATTCTAGTCAAAGGAACAACTAACAACTTAGAGAGATACGGCAACGGGGCAAACCATAAAACAACCTGCACAAATGAGAAGTTTGTAGTGTTGGCCTTCTATTCTTAATAAGAAGTAGCATCAGCAGATGAGGCCTGAGAGAGCTAGAAAATGATGGTAGGAACCTGGTTGTTTAAATTAAATGGCTGGAGACTGGGGGGTGTTAAATATGTGGTGGTGAGGGGAAAACATTGTCATCAGACTTGACATCTACTTCTGGTAGTCAATCTACAGTTAATACTTCTTTTACATAATTGCTTCTCCGTCATAAAAATATGTTCAGATTATAAAGTTCCTCATGATTTGCCAGAATGTAAAGATCAGGAACATTTAAATTTAAATAGGCTGGCTTTAGCTGGGCTCATTATTCAATCACACATCTGATCATAATCTCTCCTCTTCTCAGTAGCTGCAACATGCTGAGATATTATGCTAACACGTCCCACGAAATAGTTAATAAAAAGCTTTAGTGATGCCAGGCTCCCTCTGTACACAGGAAAACCAAACCTCAGAAAGATCAACTCAATTGCCAGGGTTCGCACAACCAATCCGTAGCAAAACCAAGAACTGAACTCCAATCATTTCTAGGCCAAACAGTGTGTTCTTCTCCTTCACTTCTACCTGCTCCTCAGAACCAAAGCCGACAGCAGCTCTGTCTGCCCTCTCCCAAAGCTACCATCAACACCGTGATTCACTTCAACATGGCACTTCTTTAACACTTCCGTTTCCATTAAAAATAAATAACTTTTGTCTCACTTCCACATTTGGAGCAATGCTTCCAGAACAAAGTACATTTTTGTCCTTAGTCAAATGAACCACTAGCTCTGACTACAGACAGCTGAGAAGCTCCTTCTCATAATTGTTTACCAGGGTTGACCCACATGGTTGGAAGATTGGGCCAACTAGACTCTCCAGGGATTTTGAACTTCTTAGGAGGTATGACCAGGAGTACGGTGAATATGAACATTACAAGTAGATGTTTGGGGTAGCTCTGCAGATAGTAGGGTGCAGCCTTAAGATGATGTGGCTCTGAAGCCACCAGATGTTTGATTTAGCATCTTATGGGGCAGTTCCTATGAAACTGAGGCAGGAACCTGGAATAAAGGCTGTGAAATGGACTCGGACTCAGATTGCAAAGCAAAGGTTCACGAGGTCATCAGGGAATAGGTAGATCACAATAGTGCTCTATAAATTTTGGGTAATTTAAACAGAAATATGAATAGGATTTGTCTTAGTTTATCTTCAAGGCAGAGCCAGAGGTCACAGTTCTTGTGAATAATTAGGGGTTCCCTGAGGTCAAGGACACCGAAGGAAGTAGGACGGAGGCATGATTAGTAATGTTAGGTACAAACTTGACTAAGGGACACTTAAAAGATGATAGAGCAGTATTTTTATTTGTGTGTCTGAGGCTGCTTCTAGGGGAGATCGGCATGAGAGTCAGCAGACTGTAGAAGACCCACCATCAAGCTGGGCAGGCAGCGCCCTCACTGCTGCAGACGCAGACAGAGCACACAGGTAGAGGAAGAGCAAATTTACTCTCTCTTCTGGAGCTGGGGCATTTCTCCCGCCCTTGTACATGAGAGCTTCGGGTTCACCATCTAGACTTCAGGAATTACACCGTTGCCCATCTGCTCTTGAAGAGTCTCAGGCCTCCGGCCTCAGAGTGAGATTTTCACTATTGGCTTCTCCAGTTCTGAGGACTTTAGGCTTGGACTTCTCTTGTTTTGCTGCTTGAAAACACCTAGAACTGCAAAGTAGAGAATCAGAAGAGGCCTGTGAAGTATTCTTTGGGGAGCAAAAGAAGAAAGCAGCATTGACTGTGAAGCAAAATCAGATAGCCCCCAGGCAATGAGCCTTGGCAGGAATCCCAAGGTGTTACCGCCAGAACTCTTTGTCTAAGATTTTTCCACCCCAAAATGATTACACTGCTAAAATTATCAGCACAAACAAAGCAAAGACCTTCTAAAGGGGAGTGAACATTTTATCCTGGGCAGGAAAATTCTGCAGTCTCAGGAGGCCTTTCCTGAACCTTAGAGCCCACCTTGGCCACCGTGGCTTTTGCTGGACCTTCCCGGTTGCCCTGGCTTGGTCTCCTGGCCACCTGGAGCTCTCTCCGCAGAGCTCCTCTGCATGGCCAGAGTTTCTCTGGGAAATCGTCACACCTTCTCCAGTGCCATGTTCATCCTCTATATTTTCTAATACACATCACATTTCACTGGAACTGATTGATCAGATCACTGCTGGGAGCCTCTAGATAGATTAGGAAAGTGACGCTCAAGCCTTCAAATATGGATCCTGGACCCAGCAGCACCTGCAGAAGCTTGAGGTTCATTCTCTCTGGGGTCTTTTGTTATCTCCCTGCTTCAATAATTGTGTGAGCCACTTCCCCTAATACATTCCCTGCCTGTCTGTCAGTCTGTCTGTCTGTCTGTCATCTATGCCACTGGTTCTGTCCCTCCAAGGACAGTAACAACTACTAGAAGGAAGCATTAAGCAAAAATGCAGTTTGGGCTGGAGACAGCTTCAACATGTTCCCACCTGGAAACGTGTGAGCACAAACTGCAACAGGAATTCCAGAGTGGAAATTCAGCTTTGTGTTCTCCTTGGCTGGCTGAGCCGTCCTCGGGGAAGCGTCACCTGAGCGGGGGTGTGAGTAGCTGGGCTAGGGTGCAGCAGGTGACAAAGGGCTCAGAATGGACAGCAAGAACGTCCACTTCAGCTGCAGCTTGCAAAGTCCATCACATGGGATGATCTCAGAAATACAAACTTTCAGGCCAAGCTCAAATATCCTCACTCTCATACTGTGAAATTTAGAATACACAAATCAAGACTTAGATAACTCCATTACTGCCCAAGACCACATAACTAGTCAGTTATTAAGTGCAAATTAAATTTAAACTTACATGGGCTCCAAACCTATGCTTTTGCCTCTATACCAGTGTCTCTCAAACCATGACCTCTGACTACTAGCAATGCATAACCTGTTAGGTCTAGTGACCTAACTGTCTCTAGAGCTTGTCTCCAGGAATTGGAACTCGTAACCAGTTACCTACATGACTGTGACATATTCACTATGATTTCTGAAAATTTCTCATCTATTTCACATTGCTCCTCTAATTCTGACCCTAAAACCAGGAGCCTGGAAAAGTATATGCCCATTTCCGAAGATTCCTTCATTTTGAGATGAGTGACTGCATTCCACAGATGCAGGGACCAGACAGCCACAGGCAAGATGGGAAGAAGACAGGTGCTTGATTAACAATCCCCAAAGCCCCAAGGAAAGGGTCTATGATTTCTTATTACCGGATAGCTTTTGTGGATTCAATTGTGCATCCACAAAATATATGTTGCAATCCTAACACCCAGCACCTCAGGATGTGACTGTTTTGAGAACCAGGTCCTGCACAGGTTTGTAGGTATAATTAATTATGATGAAGTCATGTGGGAGTGGAGTGACTCTGAGCGATCCTACCGGAAAAAGCAAAGACAGAATGACAACAGACACACAGGAAGAACACCTTCTGATGACAG
Source organism: Chinchilla lanigera (assembly GCF_000276665.1). NCBI lineage: Eukaryota > Metazoa > Chordata > Mammalia > Rodentia > Chinchillidae > Chinchilla > Chinchilla lanigera. The sequence continues at coordinate 8,290,839 of NW_004955487.1, forward strand.
ATACAAGACTGGATGTGCATGTAGAATCCATGGACTCAAGAAGGATTCTACCAGTCTGAGTATGACCCCACTGAGATCTTAGTTTTGGACTTCTGGCCTCCAGAACTGTAGAATAAGTATCTGCTGCTTTAATCCACACAGTCAGGGTGGGGGAGCAGTTGTGCGGGGCAGCCTTGGAAAACCAGTATGACAGCAAGTGAAGGTCATTTTAGCATTTTCCTTCTCTGCACTTAATGTCATCTCCACTGTTCCATTTCAGCATCCACAAACTCCAGGCCATGGACCATGAGCAGCAGCAAGGGAAGCTTCACCTGTATTTGCAGCTGTTCAGAGCAGCTCTGTCAAATTTCCAGGTTTTCCTTCAGTTCCTGCAAATAAGGCATTGGTACAATTGCCCTGTGGAAAATGCACTTTGCCTACACCAGGTATGAACCACCCTATCGAGAAAAAATTGCTTGGCTTCATGCTAGATGTAAATGAAGGGTCAGAAGCAGCACCTTCTGATTACCTGTGCCGACACAGATTCAAAGACTGAAGATTGCACTTTTCTCATTTGTCCCCAGTGTTCAGGAGTTTTAAGCCTGACATCATTTTGGGTCCATGTTCTACACACATACTCTCCTTTTGGGAAACATCTCATTGAAACTGTTAGACATGAATTTTTTTATGACATATGACACATTTTGCCCAGAGAGTTCTCTGGTTTGCCACAGCACTAATCTACCTCACAGTGGCTCTCCATAGCACACATCACTGCCTGAGCTCCAATTCCTGTCTGATCAGCAGGGCATTAGATTTTCAGAGGACAGTGAGCCCTACCATAGGCTGAATATGCAAGGGATCTGGGTCATACACTCTCTTGAATCATCCTACCCCTGCCTTCTATGAAACCAGTTTTTGGTGCCAGGAAGGCAGAGAACTGCTGCTCAATAAGGACAGGCTGGGGTGGGAGTGCCCAAGACTGAACATGTGCTCTCAAATTTCAATCCAGAATGACTGCAGGGGACTATTTGTGTGCCTCCTGACATTTTTCCTGCATGGAATATTTTTAAGGTCTCTGGTGTAACCACTGCAAGATTGCTACAGACTAGTATCAAATCACCTCAGCACCAGAAATTCCTGGTAGAGAAAAGGTTATCAGTTTTGGGGGGATGGGTATTAAAGTGTGTGTGTGTGTGTGTGTGTGTGTGTGTGTGTGTGTGTGGACACTTTTGAAACACTGTCTCTGAGTGGTAGCTGTCAGTTACCAGGGCCAAACCTCAAGGCCAGAAACTTCTTCACGTTGAAAGGTTCCTGTGGCCTGACAGAACCCAAGCATTTATAAATCAGAGATTAAAGTTAGTAGAGATTTCAGAAATAAAGCTCAAACCCAACACAATTTGTCATCACAGAACAAACCTGGGTTCTTCTAAAGCCACATTTTTGAGCCTGAATCCCAGAGTGAGTCAGACAAGTTTTTCTTCTTAGATAATAATAGTGAAATTGGGCCTTAGAGGATTATTAGTCAGCAAAACTCAATTTTGGTAAGGCTGTGCTCTAAGAAAGGAAGTGAAGAGATATGAGGCCAGATTTAGGACTGTCAGAGAGCAAGCACTGCAAGGTACAGAGGAGAATGATCCATCTGTGCTTCTCCTGCCCAATGTGAACAGAGAAAGCACAGAAAAGGAGGGATCTGCTCACTTTACAGAGCTCTGTGAGCTCCTTCCAATTGAGAGATCAGCATCAAAACCCTGCCATACCCACTGTGTCCCTGCAAGAATGTCAACATCCACAACTCTACAAACACCAAATGTTGGTGAGGACCCCAGAAGCGGGAGCTCTTATTCAAACAAGGGAAAACGATGTGGTCACATTAGAAGAATTTGGGCTGTTTCTTGTGAAACCAAACCCACTCCTCCCATTCAATCCAGCAACTATGCTTTTTGCTGTTGGCCCCCAAGGAGTTGAAATCCTCTGTCTCACAACAACCTGCACACAAATGCTTACAGCAGCTTCAAAATAATGGTCAAAACCTGAACTATCAAAGTGTCCTTCAGTAGGGAAGTGGATCAACTTGGTGCATATAAATAATGAATATTGTTCAGTGCTGCAAGGAAGTGAGCTATCAAACACTAAAAAGAACTGGAGGAAACATAAACACATATTACTCTGTGAAATTTGAAAAGGCTGCATACTGCATTCTAGCTATACAACATTCAAGAAAAGCCAAAAATATGGAGACTGTAAAAACGCTAGTGGTTCCCAAGGTCTTGAGGGAAGAATGAAGAGACAGAGCACAGAGGATCTTTAAGAAAGTGAAACTATTCTGTATGATACTGTAATGGTGGATACATATCATTATACTCTGGTCAAAGCCAGAGAATGTACGACATCAAAACTGAGCCCTGGACTATGGCCTTTAGATGATTCTGATTCGTCAATAAAGGTCCACTGGTGTATCAAATGCAGGATAGATGATAGATAGATAAATAGATAGATAGACAGATGATAGATAGATAGATAGATAGATAGATAGATAGATAGATCTGAAAAAGATAGGCACTCTAAAAGGACTAACATTATTTCCAACTTTTATTCCCATCCACTGTAGCAGCAGAATCTGCCACACACTGTGCCAGGCTGTGGAATAAAGCCATGAGAAACACCATGGTGCTCTACTGTGTCAATAAAAATGCAGGGCTACCACAGCAAGTTCTGTGACAGAGGAGAGTAGGGATGATGCAGAGATTTGCATACAGATTTTCAAAGGTCTTAAGGACTGAGTGCCAGGCAGGTGAGGCCTAGGGGCAGGCTGGGCATGGGGATGACGAATGGTAAGTGAGAAATCTCAGCTCCTCAGATACATGCAAAGCAAAATTCACCACATTTTTAAAAACAATACAAAATGCAAACTTCCATACAAACGATAAACACGACAAAATTTCAAATACAAAGGGGAATGATATAAAAGATGAGAATGAAGAGGTGGAAAAGTGCCTGAATATGGAGATTATTTTAAAATACAAAATATGAATTTGTATCTTGCAGTGGAAAACCTCTGCATGGGTTTTAGACCCAGAAGTGGAGGATCCCATAACATTTTGAAAATTTCTATGGCAGCAATATGAGAGATGATTTAGAGGGAAAAACTCTAAGGGAGGAATGAGAAAGACTTGTTAAAATACTGCTGCGAATACCCAAGGGGGCATTTGAAAATTTATGGTGCAGAGGCAGAAGCTAACCACTTGTTTCCCAGCACATGAAAAAATTGTATTCTTTTCTAGATATTCCTACTTTCAAAGATAATTCAAGTGGATCCACAGCTTTTCTTGCTCTGCTAACAATTCCAGCCACCTGATATCTCCAGACTTAGAGAAGGGCATATTTCTATGCTTCCCAAACCACCTGCATTCAGCCCTCCTGGGAAGAACCTCAGAGGGTTCTACTCTGACAGGTGCTTTGCAACCAGGAGTCTGTAGCTCACCAACCTCCACCTGAGGCAGGTAGGTACAGTCCTTCTTGCTAATATCCTAGAACTCTGAGGGAGTCTCTGGAAGAACCCTTTCGTCCCCATGGGCAAGGAAAAGAAAACTTCAGGTGTGATTCTACTGAGAATTTTTCTTGTCCTTTACACAATTCCCTTGGAATTCCTGAGGTCACATTTACTGAAGTTGTTTGGGAGGAGACAAAGGGAGTCAAGAGACTGGCTTGGCAACCTCTTCTCTGGCAAGCACTTAAAAAGGTTAACAGGCAGCAACTTGTGTTCTATTTAGAACATCAGAATTTCTTGTGTTTAAGTTTGGGACTTTAGCCAAAATTCTAAGACAATAGGAAAAGCCTCATTCAGTGTACTATTTTTAAAACTTTGAAAATTGAAGATTTTTATCCTTGTAGTTGTTGTTTTCGGTTCTTTAAGAAATGTAGTGCTCACAATAGAAAGTGCAGCTATCAAACATGGAGTAGGGAGAGAAAAATGCTGACCTAAGAGCTGTACCGGTACACAGGAAGTGAGAAGAGACAACTCCGCAGGGAACATGTATGAGGAAGGCTTAGAGAGGAGATGGTGTCGCAGTGTGAGAGGGTCGGTGGGAAAGATTTACTGCATATGCAATTTTGGGGATCAAAATCCTGGGAGAAAGGGACGATGGAAGTCATGAAAGAAGTTTGGAGGATTTCAAACTCTTTCT
>NW_004955487.1:8296399-8337373 GCF_000276665.1 Chinchilla lanigera
AAATAAATAAATAAATAAATAAAACATCCCTTAAAATTCTCATAGTTCAGAGTTGGGGAAGGTGGAAGGTAATTGAATCTCGGAGGTTCTATATCCATTGGGACATATCACTCAGGACATATCCATCGGGACATACCCAACAGGAAATATCTAAATGTACTGTTAGGAGGAGGGGCCTGGTTGGAAGAGGTGGGGCCCTGAGGGGGCGCATTTGTCATGTACATCTCCCTCTTCAGCTCCACACTTCTCTCTCTGCTTCCTGCCTGCCATGACGTGCACAGCTCTCCTCCGCCACACCCTTCCATGTTTCTTCTTTGGAACAGGCCAACCAGGACTGAATCCCATGAATCATGGACCAAATAAAGCCTCTCTTTCAGTTATAAGTGTTGGATACTATGTTTCATCAATGGCAAAGCTGATATACATGCTATAGAGTAGCCTGAGGTTCCTCCAAGCCACTCAAGGAGTCCATGTGCTCTGCAAGGAAACAATAGGTAAAGCAGCAGGAGCTTAGTGGAGGTAGAGAGAAGACACCTTGGAGTCTTCTGCAGCCTTAGCTGTCACAAGGGCGCATTCAAAAGTGTCCTGAAGTGTTAACATCTAAGGGCCCCCAGGTAAGAACACGAGGAGACAGAGGGGGTTTGTGGACAGGGAGAGTCAAGAAACAGCCAATACAGATTCTGCAGGGATGAGGTTGAAGACCAAGACCTGGCAGGATATGGCTACCCCAGTGGTCACCTGAAGGAGCACCGAGCCAGAACTGCGTGTGGTCCTCCTTCCCCACCCTTGCCTAGCTGAGGCTGTGTTAATGTAGATGTCATCCAAATCCAGGACTGCCTACAAAGAGCAGGAAAGAGAAGTTGGGAGAAATGGATCTGAGTTACTTAATTGAGACTCGATTTTAAATAAAAGTCATTGAGTTATTTTAATATGAAAAATTTGGTTTTCTGCATCTGAAAAAAGAACTGGTAACTTATAAGCTGAGTTTAATTTGGATATTGAAGCACTTGGATATTGGAGAGGAAGACCTCACATTCAGTTTGAAAGATAAAAATTTAGCAACTTTCTTCAGGTGAGGTTGAAGCCAATCTTTGCTCGTGATTTTAATCATTGCCTAACATCTGAGGGGCAATTTCCAGGCCACCATGGAGTGATTTAGAGCATTTGAGGAAGAAAGCATTCTGGCAACACATTTCTTCTGGATTAGATGGATCCTGCTCTGTCACAGCCAAGCTGTGCAAACAAGCCAAAACCCAAGTCTCTAAATAGTATGCTCCTATCCTTAATCCTCGTCTATTTGGACACATGTCCCTGTACACTCCAATCGACATCAGAACACCAGAAAGATTTGCAGTCCTCCTTTGTACATTGAAGTTAGCATGTACAGATGCAGCGTGACCTGGTCACTCAGCAAAGGAACACTGGACAGGGTTCAAATGCTGAGTCTATAATTTACTTTCATATAACCGCAGACAAATTCCTTAAATTCAACATGCATCAGTTTCTCCTTTGATTAATGTAAGGGTAATTAAATGATACGTCTCATGAGTTGCCAAAAGTCTCATGCAAACCTATGTACACACAGGAGGTGGTATGGAGTAAGTTCTGCATCCATTCAGGCATCCAGGTTTCGGCTGGACAGCCACATGGTGGAGGTGTTGCTCTGGCTCAAATCATTCAATTCTCTTTTCCAAGTCTGAGTATTCTTTAGAAAAGAAGACTTAGTGCCAAAGAACAAATTCCTTTTTGAGGTAAACCCAACCAATGGTTCTCAGCTGGGAAAGGAGGCCAAAGACATACAATCTATTTAAAACTAAGACAAAAATAGGCCAAGTCACGCCTGTTGCTGACTCAGCAACTGCTCAAAGAGCGTCCAAGAGATTAAAATGAGGAGACCTTGGCAGCTGGATTCCCAGCGCTGACTCTCTGGGGCAAGTTGGATAGAGGATATGGTACACAGTCTCTTCATTTGTAAGACGGGTTTTAAAGTGTTTTTCCTCTCAAAAAGTACTCATGAGGATTAAATGAGCCAACATGAAATTGCTTTGGAAATGGTAAATCACAGTATGAATATAGGTATTATCATTTGCAGAATTTGAATTACACTATACATCATTAGTTCTGAAAATAACGCACATAACCTCAGACCCTGGCTGAGACTAAGTTATTACTTTAAACACTGTGATGGGCACAAGAGCAGGGAAATATGCCATTTCAAAAGTTCTTGCATATTTTCTTCACTACTCAAGGGTGGAGACTTTGATTTATATTTAAGTCAGAAAGAGGCTTGGTTTTGGGAAAAAGATGTGTGCATGTGTGCGTGCACACACACACACAATCAAAATAAAACAAAAAAAGACGTAGGACTGGAACATAAAGAAAAAAAAAACTTGCTTGTTTTTCCAAACTTGGACATAAACCTTGCTAATCACATGGCCAAGGTGTTCTCATTGCTGCAACAGTCCCTTTTTCTTCCTTTCAGATAAATGTGGGTTTGTTTCTTATTTGACTGTGCTATAATAAAAATAACTCATGAGCAGAAAAACTCCTGAGACCCCCTTCCTGAACACACAAGTTAGCATCCCAGGGAGCCCTCGAAAAGATTAAGAAAGTTAGAGAGAAGACTAATTGTTGACAATTAGACCAGCAGGTCTCAAGTTATCACAAGTTTGGCATTAAATATGAAATGTATTCATATTTTAGATTTTGAGAACAGCATATTTGAGTGACATACAAAGTATTTTTTAATAGGAACGACACCACAGGTATCACAACCAGCTGGCTTGAAGCAAGTAATTCAGATGTTGGAAATCGCTTTAGCATTAAAGTCCAACATATTATGGGGAATAGGCAGTTAAGAAAAAAATCCTTATCTCTGAAGCAAAGATTTTGCCTTTGGCAGAGTAGAACTAAAATGACTCCTCTTTCCCCATATACCAGGAAATGCAATCCCCAAATCTTTTCTCAAAGGTGACCCCAAATATCTCTGACTCATTTAAAATTCAACATATACTTTCTATTCTTTTCACTACTGATGTTGAACCATCTGTAATCATTGAAGCCCCATGAATTTTCAACAAAAACAGCATATTAATTTCTCAAATCTTTTGTTATTGACTTAGTTAAACATTCAATGCTTCAGAGTAAGAAATGGAAGGTACAGAGAAGTAAAAGCTCAGTTTTTGGTGTAAGGCAAACCTAGGTTCAAACAGCCGCTGTAATACACTTCCTCTGTATCCTGAAAGAGAAATTGATTGAAAGTAACATGCTCATCATTAAAATGAGAATAACAACAGCACTCTCAGATCATTCTTAATGAAACTGATCATATCTAAAACCATTATGAGAAGCACTTGGTTTTAACTCACTAAATATTACTTCTTTTCCTTTATACTTACAGTGAGCAGATTTACTGTTCCCTAGATTTCCCATTTTCTCTATCTCAAATCCAGCGCAATGATTAGCCTATTATTTCACCAATCTTAAATATTTTGCTTGCTGTCCATTTAAGAAAGAACAAAATTAAACTCTAAACATTAAGAAAACTATTTAAATCCAATATTGAATCAAAAAATTATTACTGATTTTTCTCTTGATTTCCTTTTTATTTTCTTTCCTTTTTTATTTCCTTTAAGGAATACACATTATTTTTCTATCCCTGCTCTTTCCACAGGACAGCCAGGGTGACCAAACTTGACCAAACTACAGCCAAAAGGGCAGCCAGGGCTGATGAGAGACCAGTGCTGGTATGGACCATGGGATATAGTAAGAGACATGACCAAGACCAAAGGAATGAGAAAGATTTGTGCTTCTGGGCTGAAAAGGCAGTCAATGAGGTGAGTATATTGATTACAAAAAGGATGAATAAGTGTATTAGTTCAGGAAAGATAAAAGAAGTTATATTCTTCACTGTGGAGAGGAGAAGTCAATCAATATGGCTATAATTCTTGTGTTTTCTATGAGAACTAGAATTGTTGCTATAGACACCCTGTAATTTACTTAACATTCTCATTATCGTAACATATATGTATATAACATACATGCATATTATATTTGCACATATTTTTAAAATCCTGTTTGCACTGATGCTTCTAATTCCAATGAAAAATATATAGCTATATATATAAATATATATACATATAGAGATGTTAGTAATATATTTATATTTTTATAGTACAGGAATTAATATATACTTCAGTATATACACATATGCACATACATGTTATGCAAATGTGTACAAATACATTTATTTACTGATTTTGACTGCTAAGAAGAACTAGACAATGATCTTTTTTAAAAATAAGTATGCTAACCACCCAGAGTTTGCCTTCTAAATACTATTCTTAACACACCCGAAGAAATGGCTGACTGAGAGATTGCAGCAAGGACAAGACACAGGAAAGTATGAACTTTTTCTTGTGCTAAAGGTACAGGAATAATAAAAAATGCTAAGAACTGGTTAAAAAGACAAAGAGTGGCCTTGAAAGAAGTCTTGTTGGCTAATTGTTAGATAATTTCAATATAAAAATCCATGTAAGAGTAAACTGAAACCTACTTATAGGAATCTATAAATTTATACTAACATAAATAAATACCACTAAACTGAGAAAAACTCCTTTCATGTGCCACCAACTAATGGAAAAGGAATGCTGAAATTAGAATATCTCCATTTATATTTACTATCTTAATGAATATTTATATTTGCAACATTTAATATTCATTAACTCAATTATATTAATAATTTATTCACAAGGAATCATAAATGGATGCTAAACCTATGAGTACATGTTTGGCAAAGAATAGGATAATTATATCATCTCAAAGTATTATTCCACGAGATGCTTATAATTACACTCTTCAGCATGAACTTCCTTCTAACTGTGGGTTTAGATGTCAAGACTGGAAGTGTCTCACACACACACACACACACACACACACACAAGTGGGTGTGAAAAGGTTTATGACTCACACAGTGATACATCTTGGGGGAGAGCAGGTAGGCTTCCTGACTCTGATCCACTGCCTGTCAGAATTCCTGTACCAGTTACCTCATTAGGCAGCTGTTTATACAGAGACATGGTAGGAACCTTGTTAGACTAGAAAGAGTTATACATAGATGATGACATGTTCATGACATCATAGTATCTATTGTCAGATGACCCATAGCCTGGAGAATTTTAGAAGCAGATCTCGAGCAATACTCAGGAGTGTCTCATGCTTGAGGTAATAGTTGTCTGACTCTTGTTGATAGTATTAATCTGTGGGATTGGGGGGGGAGGGGAGAGACAGAGAGATTTGGCCACCCACATACATGCTGACGGGAAAGAACTGCTGAGATGGGGGTGTTATCAAAAGTTGAGTTGAAACAAGGAGGAGTGTGACCAGGAAGACACAGCAGTATGTGGGATCCTGTAGTAGCTGTCTAGAAGAAATAATGCAATGTTACTTTTAAAGTTCCCTTTCCATTTCTGGACCACATACCTAATATTGCCAGACACTCCTCTAGGATGAATTGATCATAAGAGGCATTATTACAAATAAAATGCTTTAAACTAAGTGGGGAATGGCCACAAAAGCATAGCAGGTAATAGGCATTCAACAACAAAACCCTATTGTTTTTATCACCTGACACTGAGCTCATTAGACTCTCTTCTCGTTACTACCTTTTCATCCCTCTCTCTGCCATGGTTGAGAATATCCCAATCTCTCCCCTGGAATATTTAAATGGCCTTCTAGTTGGTCCTCTTCTTGGGCCTTCTCTCCAGACATACATTCATTTCTGCAGTCATATTGAACTGTCTAAAACTGAAATGTGACCACGTCATGATTTTTATTAATGTCACCCTGATAACCTTCCCGTGTAAGTCCCTCTATGGACTGAGCTTTCCCAACTGTATGCCCACGTGGTAAACTTTACATATGGCAAAATTTCTAGCAGTTATGCTCATTAATAAGAACCAGATATTAAGCAGATAATACACAGTAGCTGTTACTTGAATGAATAAGTGACTAATTGATAACTAAAGGTGTGGTTACCAATGATTCCATTAAATACCCTCTCTCATCTCTCACAGATAGATGATGGATAGATAGACAGGCAGACAAACAGAGAGATAGATCATTTTTTAAGAAACAAGATTACGCTAGGATCATGCTATGCTGCCCAGGCTGGCCTTAAACTCCTGGGCTCAAGCAATCTTCCTGTCTCAGCTTCCCAAGTGCAATAGCTGAAACAGCACACATACACACATACACACACACCACTGTATTGGATTTAAATATTCCAGAGAGACCTTGAGTCATGTTTGGTTGGCAGCGGACTTGGAAGAACAAAGAGCCTCCTTTTGTTGGAATGCGTGCTCACTGCATTCAGTACTCAGGTGTTGGTTCTAGAGAAGCTTCAATAATAGAAAACCCTTGAAGCTCAGCCTGTTGCTTAAGTTTACTTTTGCTCACATCTACCTTAGGACAGAGATAAATTTGCCTTTTTGCCTCTTAAGCAGAAGTGTGGGGGGAGAAAACATCCACCTCGATTGACTTCAAACCATAGCCTTGGAAAGGCTCTACAGAAGTTCGTTGCCTTAGTTTCCATCTCTCCCTTTCTCCACATACATCTTGCAGACAGTAAGATTTATTTTCCCATAACGCCAATCTCTCTACCTCCTCCCGCCTCTTGCTTTAATATTCTCGCGCTCTGTTACCATGTCAGCATTTTCATAGACGCATGATTCTGAGGAAAAGGAACCTTTGATTCTCAGCCTGCACTGGGGAAGGAGAAGAGGAGATCTAGGGAAACAAGGTAATATGTGAAACTAAAACTCACTAGAGACAGAGTGGTCTGAAAAGGAAATACTTACCTCCTATAATCTTGATTTTTATCATTTTTTCTTAGAGCATTCAGATACTTATGTGCAGTTCTGAAAATCATAACAACAACCTGCCCTTGTTTGACATTATGAATGGCATCAACGTTTGTGCCCCTGCACAAATGCCTCTTCCCCCTCTAAAATATGGGCCTGGTAAAAGTTTAGTGTTCTTGACTATTCATATTCTGTGGAAGTTGGTATTTGTCTTGAAACCCATCTTTCTGAATTTATTCAGAGCCATTATATTCACGTATAATAGGGAGTGAATGCAGTAATAAGCCAGGGTCGATGGCCAAGTAATAGCCATGAGTCCATAGACATGAAAGGGTATTTGTAATTTAGACCTCATAATATGGCCTAATGCCCTATCTTATGTAACTATTGATTTTTCAATAATAGGACAATCCCACCGAACCTTTCAGGGCTCAATTCTCTCTGCTACATGCAGCAAAGAACAAAAATAGGTCTCATTTACAGGAGTCTCACCCAAAGAAATGCTTTCTATTGTGAGAAATACCGGGGTCCCCTGGTTTGTGCATTCTGGTTCAGATTCTGCATACATCCCTGTCTCTACTCCTCTAGACACGCACACATATACACACAAATTTTAAAAGTAATGTCAAAAAAGGTATTTTTCAGCAGCTGCCAAGAAGCAGTAGCCTTTAACACTGACTGCTTTAACTAGGACTGATGTCCTGAAATGTATCATCATCTAAAACCAGAGATATACAGCAATGGAACAAAATGGAATAGCCAGGAGTAAATCCATACCACTTGCCAACAAAACTTTCCATTGTTTTAAGTTCTAAGGTCATAATGGAGAAAGGGTAGCCCTTTAGCAAATAGCTTGGGAAAGGATTAAATATTCACATACTGAAAAGCAAAAAAATGAACCCTTATAAAAACACACACACAGAGAGAAGCAAGCATGCACACACGCACACACAGCTCAACTTGGATTAAAGACTTAAACATACTAATGTACCTGAAATCAAAACTAGTTTGAAGATAACAGAAAAATTGGCCCGATATCATCATGGGCAAAAATTTCTTGGATATTATACCAAAGACACAAACAACAAAAAAAGAATTAAAGAAATAAAATTGCATCCATCTCAGAGTACTGTGTAGTAAAAGAAATAATCAACAAAAAAGAGAACTTATGGAACAGGAGAAAACATTTGCCAGCTGTATATCTAATAAACAGCTCATTTCCAAATATGTAAAACAAGAGAGGTTCCATAGCACCCTAGAAGAGCTACCGTCAAGAAATCAACCAATAACAAATGATGGCAGGTCTGTGAGGAAATAGGAACCCTTCTCCACCATTGGAAGGAGTGCAGACTGGTGCAACCACTGTGGAAATCAGTCTGGAGATCACTCAAAAAACTAGGATTGAAGGTCCCATTTGACCCAGCTATTCCTCTTCTGAGTATCTTCCCAGAAGAATTAAAAACATCATACCATAGCAGTATATGTACACCCATGTTTGCAGTAGCACTATTGGTCATAGCTAAACCTTGGAAACAATGCAAATGGCCATCAACTGAAGAATGGATAAAAAAGATTTTTTTTTTTACTATAATGGAGTAGTATTCAGCCATAAAGAAGGATACACTGGAGACTTTTATCAGTAAATGGATGCAACTCAAGACCACACTTATAAGTGAAATAAGCCAGATATGCATGTACGAACATTGTATTGTCTCCCTAGTCTGAGAAGCTGAAAAAGTAAACAAGATCCAAAATGTACAATAGATATTGTGAATTTGAAAGAAATTGTTCAAAAGAAAAGACCAACTGTGACAGGGCAAGGCAAAGGAACTAAGGAAAAAATATACATTTATACACAAGATAGGGTGGATTAACAGAGTTAACAGAGTTAACAGAGTTATACAGCTAGCTTCTCTTAGTGCATTGAAAAGAAACATTTCTGCTCATATTATTTGGACAAAATATCATGCTTATATTTGTACTGTAAATAACTACTAGGAAGACAACAAAATGCAGTATATTAATTATTGTAACTCTCCTACTAACCTGTTTTGAAACTCTGTTTTATTGCTACTTTTTCTCTTTAAAATAAAAAACTTTAGAAATATGTAAACAACTCACATAGCTCAAGAGCAAAATAAATAAATAACCCAATTAAGAAGTGGGCAAAATGCCAGAATAGATACTTTTCAAAGGAATATGTATGTATGGTCGTGAGTGTCTAAAATATATTTCTCATTGCTGAGAGAAAACACCCGATACACACAAATTAAATGAGGAAAGTTTCATTTCAGCTCACAGTTTGTAGAGGTTTCAGTCCATGGTCAGCTCTCTCCAAGGTAGGGCAGCATGGTAGAAGGGCATCACAGAGGAGAAACAATCCATGGCAGGGCAGGCAGAAGGCACCAAAGCAAGAATCATCAACAACAAGTCTGCCTTCTTTCTGTCCCTTTATATTCCACCCAGGCTACAAACTTATTAATTGGTGCCACCCACACCGAGGGTGGGGCTTCCAGTGCCACACCCTTAATCCCAGCATCACACTGTTAATCCCCATTCACACTTCCTAATGCACCCAGCTTCTACACTCCTCACCTATGACCACATGAGGCTTTGGGGAGACATATAGATACAAGCCATAACAATGAGTCCTTGAAAAAGTACTAACCATTACTGATCATCAGGAAAATGCAAATCAAATCCAAAATGAGATGTCATCTCACACTTATTACAATGCCTTTTATTAAAAAAGAAATAGCAAGTATCAGTGAGGATGTAGAGAAAAGGGACCTCTGTACACTTTTTTAAGAATGTCAATTGGTATACATAACATTTATGGAAACAGTATGGAATTTCTCCTCCTAAAATGAAAAAATAGAACTACAGTATGATACAACAATCCTATTTCTGGGTATATAGGAATTCTAGATATCTAAAGAAGTTGTAATTGATATCTTGAAGAGTTCTTTGCCCTCCTATGTACATTGCAGAGATATACACAATAGCCAAGATTAGGAAATCACCTGAATATTCATCAGTAGATAAGTAGAATGTGTGTGTGCATGCAGATGTGTATATCTGTTTCTGTGTGTGTGTGTGTGTGTGTGTGTGTGTGTGTGTTTATGTTATGTGTGTGCTTGGTGATGTGTATGTGTATGATATGGGTACAAATATTATTCAGCTCTGAAAAATGAAGGAAGCCCTGCCATTTGTGACAACACAAATGAAGGCAAAATTTTCGCTAAACGTAATGAGTTAGGCACAGAAAAAAAATTACTGCATGATCTCATTTGTATGCAGGATCTAAAAGGCAGACACAGAAAATGAGAGAGGAGAAAGGCAGTTCGTGTGGGACCTGGTGAAGGGGAGCAGAGAGAGGCTGATCAGGGCTACAGAACTTCAGTTTTGTCAGGTATGATGTGGTGGTCTAACGAACAGCAATACAAGCACAGTTAACAGTACAATTTACATACCTGAAATCTGAAGAAACGGTAGATCTTAGATGTTCTTATCACACATATGTTTTAAAAAGGAAGAAGAAATTTTTAATTTTGTGTAATGATGGTAAATAACCTGATGCAGTGTATTATAAAGTGTATATCAAAACATCTAACTGTACACTTTAAATGCATAGTGTTTATTTCTCAATTATGCTTCAAAATGGTGAAAAACTCAGCTTGTGATTGGGTTTAATTTAAAAGCAGAGGGAATTATAAAATGAAAATTTTGTATTAAAATAAAAGTAGTTTTCAGTTGTTGCTATATCCTAAAACTCTCCAAGAGTAATAATCTGATTTTAAATGTCTCTAACTCCTTCCAGGGACAATTCCACAAGCTTGAGGAAAGATTTTATAGATAAAAGACAAGTGAAACTTTCTATTCAACAAATATTGGGTGAAATTTGACACAGCTACTATACCACATTTCCTTCATAGAAGAAGACACAATAAAATCAATGACTTGAGAATCATGTGCAAATATCAAATGGCAAATGTCATTAGAAAGATGATGTTTCCAGAACTAGAATGCAGAACTGTAATAATCTGTAACCAAATCACAAGCAAAGTAAGTAAATAAATATACAAGAACATGCCCAATGCCTTGCAGGAATCACCCAGCAACTGCCAGAGCTGAGAAGTGACTTTATTACAGCGGAGGTCAGAGAGAGGGCGACCTTTCAGCAAATATGCCCCTCCTCCACTGCACTCCCAAGGGTTACCAAGACCACACTTCTTCCCTGTTATTGTAGGGTTCCCAGCCTTACCCATGTTCAGAAAAAATACTGTCTACTCTTGCATGATGTGAGAAGCTGCAGTGTAATCACACAACTCAAATTTTTCCACTTCTAACTTAAATACATATTGCCAAGGTGCATGAGTCAGTAATGAATAGCTCTTCCTTCTACATTCACGAGAGCCTTGTTTTGTGATTTTTTCCAAATTTTTCCTTGTCCTACCTTTCTATGGTTAAGCTTCTACTTTTCCTCAACCATATAAAAATATTAAATGGGGGGGAAATCATTCTGGGAAATAAATGTACTTTCTGGCACTATTTCTGGGAAGCTCTGTGACCTTGGGTATGTCCCTTTAACCTTTATAACAATTTTCTCATTTGTGGTAAACTTTTCTCTGCCTAATCGGAATGCTGAAAGCAGTGATTCTTAAATATTTAGTTTCAGAAACCCTTTAAAATCTTAACTGTAACTATTGATAATACTAAACTGTTCTTTTTGACTGTGATTATTTATATTTAACTAGAAGGTAAAATTGAAAATATTTTAAAATATTCATTGACTTGTTCATTTATAAATATGAATAAACAATCTCATGAAAGTAACTACTTTTTCAAAACATGAATAAGAAAAGAGATATTATGTTACACGGTCAAAACATCTTATCAGTGCCTGGCCTAGTCAGAAAATCACTGAAGACTCATTTCTGGTTCTAAATCCAATCTGTAGCAGTATGCTTCTTTGGTTGAAACACTTAAAGAAAACTTGACTGCATCAGACATAGAGTTAGAATTTGAATAGCCTTTTCCCATAATTATAAGTATCCTGATTTATTACATACCAAAGCTGGAGAACTGCTAGGATCTTAAATGCTAGTTTCAATTTAGAATCTGAAACCACATGAATTAACGTTTCATAATCTGGCACAATAAGATCTATTTGTTTTACACTGTGCATCTTTTGCCTCTTTTATCTATAATTTGGATCTTCTACTCACACCATCGTTCTGTAACGTTGATCATTTGGCAAATACCATGTTGTTCTACTGAATTATGCAGATCTCAAAATGTTGACATTTCACTATCCAACGTCTCAACATTGCCTTTGCTAATATCGTATAGATCTCATTAAGGAAATCTCCAAACACTGAAGTTCTGCTGTAATCATGGTTGTACATACAGGTTTTACAAATTTCAATATTTATCTAAAAATCTGAATTTTATACTTGGAAAGAATGGAGTTATTTGTTGTCCTTGACATAATCAGCTCACTTCATTCATTTTGGAGAAAATATCTCTCCAACATCTATTGAACAGCCAGTGTCTGAAAAATAAAATCACACTTCCATGGAAAAATGGGCTCATCAACTCAATTCTACAAGTACTTTTCCTTGGGATAACCATTGTACTATAATATGCAGCAGGAATATGTTATGCCCTCCACTCTGAAAATGTGTGCCCAAGTACCAGCAAGGTACCATCAAGGGGTCACGGGAGAGCCACATGATATTTTATACATTTCAAAGGATATTGAGCATCCTCTGTTGGTTATTAGTTGAACAACTATCTGGAAATAGTTTCAACAGCTGTTCACATCATATTTATTTTCAAAACAGCATGTTATTTGTGAAATTCAGTTTTGTGCAGCTACTATGATACAGAAAAAGCTACCACACAAAAATCAAAATGCAGGAATGAAGGTGGCATCCAGTCTGATTCCAAGGATTGAGAACCAATATGGTGACCCAGCAGCCAATTACACATTCTATGAGAAATTAACAAATGTATGACATCCTGTTTTTCTTTATAACTTACCATTAATTTACTTGGGACTAACTACTTAAAAGACAGTAATGGTGGGTGTATGTCAGTGCTTATTAGAAAAACAGGTTTAATGCAACATATACAAATGTATAAAGATGTACAAAATAGACTTACAGTGGCCACCTGCAGCATCAGGTATGGAAAAGAGCAAAAGCGCTATGTCTTAGAGATCCTAAAGATCCAGTCAAAGGCCTGGAGCTCACGGTAGTGTCCCACATTAGTTCATTTCAGCAGGCTGAAGGATCTGAGATGAAAGATTGGAGGATCATGCTGGAAGCCAAGAGAGTTGTCCAAAGTAAAAGTAAAGACTAGAGCTCTCAGAAGAAACAAAAATAAGCCTTTTTTCATTTCCCTCTTATTCCAACCAGGTGCAAGTCTATTTATTGATACCACTCACACCCAGGGAGGGTCTTCTGTCTTCAGTGAATCCCGTTACTCACACCCAGAATTCTACTGTTTCAGTTTAGTTGGGCATTTCTTATTTAAGTTGACACGATCAGCTGTCACTGTGGGTAGGGTTGTTTTGTGCTTTTTGTTTATCCTAGGGGTCAGTACTGAAAAAAAAAAAATCACAGACACACAGAGGAAAAATGTAGGAAATTATGCTGTCATGACTTGTATCCGGATGTTCCCTCTAAGCCTCATGCATTCTTAAGTGAGGCTTTTCAGAGGTGGTTGAATCCAGGATGTGTGATAACTAATGGGGTGCAGCAAGTTCTGGGTGTGGAAAATGGAAGCCACACCTTGTGTTGCACCTATCAATGGACTTGTAGCCTGGATGGAATAAAAGGGAAAGATTGAAATCCAGCTCGCTGCTTGCTGTCTCCTGCCCACCCTGCTTGGGACTGTTTCTTCTCTTCAATGTCCCTCTACCATGCCACCCTGCCTGGGAACCAGTCAACTATGGATCCCAACTTCTACAAACTGTGAGTTGAAATAATCCTTTTTTCTTTTAACTTGTGGGTTTGGGGTATTTTGTCCTAGCAACATATACTTTATATAAACCTTTATATCAGCACACAGAATATTAAGCAGCTATCTACCCAACAATTGGAATATTTAAGAAATAACATTTTTACCACTTCATCAAAAATAGTCTTTTTTCCATTATGAGTACATAGTAAAGAAAGCTACAATAAGAACTAGAAAACTTGGCTGCCGCTGTCTTGATTTGTGCTTTTAACTTGATTTCTCTTGTTGTACCAGTAAATGTCAACACAGTGAAAAAGGCAAATAATTTCTTAGTGTTGCTGCAAAAATAGTTTTGACCTCACAGGACCATTGAACATGGGATCTTTTTACCATATTTTGAAAACTCTGTAATCTTTTCCCCATACTTTGAAAACCACTGGAATTTTAAAGGAAGATCAAATGCAATCAATGCAATGTTTCCTGTACTGCAAATTGCTGGACAAAGTCTGCTTATTCATGCCTTGCCTTTCTGTTATCTTATTGCATGAGTCACCACCTTAAAAATCAAAGTGGTTCAGTGCTGTTTCATGAACTTGCCTTTTGTTGTTGGCTGTTCTGAGAACAAATCAGCTGCTCTTGAACTGTAACCCCAGGTGTCTTGCGAGCTACCAACAGTGGCCCTGATTTTCTTTGTGCTCTCAGACCTCTGTAGATTTGATCTAGTGAAAGAGACAGCAATATTAAATGGAAAATAACAAAATATACTGATTAATATAAGCAAAAAGAAGATCAGGTAGCTCACAACGCTGAAAAGCTGCTATGCCAGACTCAAGGAGGAGCAAGGTGGCCACAGCAATGCCACTATCAAGCCAGATAACTGTGTTCGGAATGTCACCATGGCCTCTGGAAGTTCATGATCCGATCAATAATTACTAACTCCAATACAGCTGCTGCAGATAACCTCTGACAGACTGCACCTCTATGTCATCCTCCCAAGTCCAATTTCCTTGTTGATTAACTGTGCTGTAGTCATGAACAGGGGACAGGGCGAGTGAGTGTCTTTCCCCTTTTAATGCTATCATCCATTTAGGTCTTTAATGAAGGTAGAAAGAGTGTTTGATGCTGAGCCTTTACACTGACAAATCTCAGTACTGCTCACTCCTTTAGTGAGCAACATCCAAACACAAACCCCTTCCCAACCTACAATTTAAAACAAAAGTTTAACTCCCAATGAGAAGGGCTTCAAAATTACCACTGATTGTCCCACCTGCACACAAGTTCAACACAGCCTGATAATACCGATTTCTCCTAGAAATTAGTTCTTTGTGATTTTGTCATAATATTCTTGTAACTACTACCCCAGTGCTTCTTATTAAGTCCATTGAAGGGAGAGAGTTAGAGAAACAAGAAGATATTAGTTAAATTACATAACTATAATTTATAGATTTAATGAATGCATAAAGGAAGGATATTTAGATAGATCCTACAGCGCTTAGCTGTGTAACTAATCATCATCCTGACACTCACACACATGACTTTTCTCAGCATACAAGTAGTTTTATGTTCCTACAGTTCTTCATCAGAAACATCATACAGCTACATGCCTCAAACAATTACTCTTCATGGGTCTGAGTACTGGGGGTCCTGACACTGTAGGACAGGACTGGATACCATTAACTCCTAACCCTATTAGTGCTAGAAGTATTCTCTGTTCGAGGAAATTCTCCATATGTCATTCACTGTCTTTATCATCCCCACTAGGTAGTAACAACCATATTTTCCCTGAAGGGCTGGACTCAGAGTCACCCAAGCTAATACTGTAATCCCCATGTCTGCTCGTTCTCTTAGCACTTGTAGGAGAATGACATGATTGGGTGGGAACCCAGACATCCACTAAAGTGCAGCTGTTACTTGTTCTGTTTTGATACTAAAATCTATAAGCCCGGGGCTGGGGATTTAGCTCAGCGGCAAAAGCGCCTGCCTGGCAAGCGCAAGGTCGTGAGTTCAGTTCCCGGTACCAGAGAAAAACCAAAAATAAAATAAAATAAAATAAAATCTATAAGCCCGGAGAGGCAAAAAAATCAGCAAGAATGGAAACTCAAGTGTATATAACAGCTAACCAGATGAGATTTTTGACAGGTACTGTTGCCAGTTTACCAGCCTCATAATTCTCAGCTACAGGAGATTTACCTCCACATTTTAATTACTATTTCAGAATGTATACAGTATCAGAAAGACATAAAGTATTTCGCCAGCTAACACCATAATTGTTCTCAGTCTCCCTTTCCCCTGTGGAATAGATATCCAGCTTCTTCAAGATGATGGGCTACATAGTACATTCACTCAATGACTTTTTTAGTGTACCATGAATTTATTGAAAAAATGAGTATTACAAAATTTACTATCTGTTATAACTAGATATCCACACTGGATCATTTATAAAGACATAGAAATTTTTCAGGCTGGAAAGTCTAAGATGAAGGCAAGTAGATTCAGTATCTGGTAAGGGGTAGTATCTGCTTCTATATGGAATTTTCTTGTGGCTTATTCACATGTAGGAGGACAAGAGGGATGAGCATTGAGTCTCCACATGTGAGATGAGGTAGAAGGGTCAGGGAGCTCTCCGGGGCCCCCTTTATAAGGTCACTAATCCCACATATGAGGGATACATCCTTATGACTGAATTACTTCCTAAGCTCTTAATGTTATTCTTAATGCTATTCTTGTTTTGTTTTGTTTTGTTTTGTTTCTTGTTTTGTTTTTTTCCAGTACTGGGAATCGAACTCATGACCTTGCACTTGCCAGGCAGGCACTGTACTGCTGAGCTAAATCCCCAGCTCCCTTAATGCTACTCTTAATGCTACTGGTGACTACATTTCAATATGTGAGTTGTGGGTGACACATTTATCATGGGACACTATGATGGTAGAAAAGGTCTCAAACACATTCTTGAAGTAGTAATGAAAAATATGACACAGAGGGAAAGCAAATCAAAATGTATTCCACTGAGCACTAGCTCTTCAATGATTGAGGTCAAATATTATCAACCTATTCAGTGTCTGACTAGTCCTGGAAGAACACAGTGAGTTCCCTGGGGCTCGGACTTGGTTTCTCCTGATGGAGGAGTCAGCTTTTATGAGATAAATTCGCAAGCACATTGACAGCCCCCATCCCTGCCATTAAAACCATTTAGTTGGACCCATTGGGAAAACACTCGGGTGGCTAGAGAAAAGGTCTGACCAATATCCATTCTGTCTAGATAGCTGAGCAAATTTAACTGGCAGATGGGTTTTCTTTCTGTTTATTGGCTGGTTTTCTTTTTGTTTGGGTTAGCATTCATATGAGACCTAAATACTTTACATTTTAAGAAAATTGATTCATGTATCTTCTGGTCAGATGATTAGCCACCACAAGTGAACTTATGTAGATTATTACTTCTGTCCATGTTTTCTTCAAAAGAATGAACATTGCAATACACTTCCAGTGTTCTAATTAGTGGGAATCTCTCTCGCTACACTTCTCCATGCTTTCACTGAGTGAGGCTGAAATGTTCTTGCAGTTGCTTCTGCTTATACTGACTCTTTTCACGAAGCCATAGATACACCAGGCTTAGTTCATTTGCTTCTTGGATTAGCTATTTATAGTTAAGTTGCTGGGGGCCATAAAAGTGAACTGGAGGGAGACACACTGCAGATAACAGAAGGATAGAAGGGATGGAAGAGAACTCATGCAATTTACTTGTAAAATCACAATTGCTTGAGTTCTCAATTCTGCAAATGCACTTCCAGTTGGTAATAGGGTAATGCTAGAACTGCCAGTGGTATGCCAAGGTGAATCAGATAACACCCTGTAATCCACCCATCATCAAAAATCCAGTTGAGAGGTTGCAAACGTATTCCACCAGGTAGACATGATAAATATTTTAAGTTTGGCCAGTTATACATTCTCTAGACTCTGTTCTGCTGTGAAAGTAGCCATTGACAATAGGTAAACAAATGAACATGGCTGTGTTCTAATAAAGCTTTATTTATATGTAAATTTAAATGTTAGGAAATATTTCTGCTCTTTTATTTCTTGAATTCTTTGAAAACTGTTAAAAAATATACTCAGCTGGCCCAGACAGCCAGGTTAGCATGAGGAATGTGATTTGACTGAACCTGTTCTGGGCTCTGACAAGACCCAATAAGGAGCCAATAGCTAAGAAGAGTTGCTTGAATAGAAGCTCACAGACTCATTTCAAAAACCCTCATAGGTTTTTGCCATGATTCCACCTTGAAAGTTTTACCTCAGCCTACAGACAGCACCTAAGTCTGCAGTGCATGTTTGAGCCCTGCTAGTTATCCAGGTCTCTGGACATGAATCAGTGAGCTGCCTCTCTGTATCTGAGTGGCAGGAGTGGCTTGGCCTGCTGTAGGTACCTCTTGAAGGCTAGTGATCTTGTAGACCACCCAGTGCACTGGTTGGGTAGTCACTCTGCATTTATTAGATCTGATTTCCAAAATCCATGAGGTCTGCCAAGAGCTGTGTTTCATTTGTAGTTGGTAAAGAGTCAAAGAAGAAATCAAAAAGGAAGGAAGAGGGGAGTGGAAAGAAAGAGGAAAGAAAGAAAGAAAGAAAGAAAAGAAAGAAAGAAAGAAAGAAAGAAAAGAAAAGAAAAGAAAAGAAAAGAAAAGAAAAGAAAAAAGAAAAGAAAAGAAAAGGAAAGGAAAGGAAAGGAAAGGAAAGGAAAGGAAAGGAAAGGAAAGAAGGAAAGAAGGAAAGAAGAAAGAGAGAAAGAAAGAAAGAAAGAAAGAAAGAAAGAAAGAAAGAAAAGAAAAGAAAGATAGTAAGAAAGAAAGAAAGAAGAAAGGAAGAAAGGAAAAGATTTTGTAGCATTTTTGTGGTGTCATAAATCTCATTAATTATTAATTTTCTCAGTAAATAGAAGCATCTGTAAAGGTAGAATTAATCATACAGTACTCTTAGAAATATGGTTTAAAGTATTGATGATACTGTCAATATGAATTACATGGATCTCAAATCCCAGATTATATCAGTTTATTCTGGGTAGGTGTGGAGGTGTTTGGTGGCTGAAGAACAAGAGAGTGTGGAAGTAAAAGTTAAGTCCTCAACTACTGTGTGAAAACCAATCAATATTATTTTAAGTTGGGTGTAGATAATCAGAGTACAATAAGCTTAATTAAAATTACATTTTAATCAGAAGTAAACTAGTAATAGATTTTATAACAAGATTTCTACTTTTTCTAGGCCAGTGTCTTTAGTGAGCTTTCTATGTCAATACATAGAGTTTGACTTTTTATTTTAATCCCTTCAGAGGGTTCCCTAATAAACATATATTATAATTCATCCAAATAACTTCCCCTGAATGACACCTGAATTATTTCCATCATTTACTTTTTCCTGAGACAGGGTCTTGCTCTGTAATTCAGGCTGACATTGTACTCACTATGTAGCCCAGGCTGGCATTGAATTCCTGGTGATCCTCCTGCCTCAGCCTCCTGAATGCTGGGATTATGGGTGTGTGCCACCTCACCCAGTTTCCATTATTTACTCAGAAATGGGGATACAGTAAAATCATGCATATGTAAGTATTTATTTAAAATTTATATATTTCACATTATGATATATATGAATATTTGGGGACTACAACAAAAGGAACTAAATCACTATCAGGGAGATAGCTGTACTCCCATAATTATTACAAAATTTTCACAATGGTGAAGATATGGAAACAACTTCAACATCTGCCAGTGGATGAATGAATAAAGAAAATATACATTTCCATGTAACATTATTCAATCTTTAAAAAGAAAGGAAAGGAAAGAAATTCTGTCATCTTAAAAACATGCATGAACCTGGACACTATGCTTAAAGAAATCAGCTGAGCACAAAAAGACAGATACTGCATGAACTCACATACATATGAAATCTAAAAATGTCTAACTCATAGAAACACAGAGCAAATCAGGGGTTATTACTTGTTGTGGGGGTTGGAGAAACAAGATTCTGTTCAAGAGGCACAAGCTTTCAGCTATGAGATGAATAAGTTCTGGAGACTTATTAACATAGAGCAGGGTGATGATAGTTAATAATAAAGTATTGCTTACTTGAAATTTGCTGAGAGACTACGTCGATGTTCTTAACGCTCTCACACAAATCAAAAGAAATTAATGTTCTGAGCACTTGAAATGTTGATTAGCAGTGATTGCAGTAATCAATTAATGATATGTATCCATATGATTTTTTACTTTTTCTCATCTTTTAATTTTATTTTTCATTATCATGTCTTTGTTGTATGAAGATTTATTTTTTTAAATTATTTAGTATATCGCTTTAGAAATTCTCATCTTAGTTCCTGCATTAGATGTCCTTTTCCATCCCAAAGTTATAAAAATAATGTGATATTTTTATGATCTCAAGGGATCTTTTATTTATTTTCACACATATCTTTTTGTTATTTCCCATATTATTTAGTGAGTAGTGAGGAAAGGATATATCTTTATGGTTTTCCAAATGACAACTATCCAGAAGTACTAAGAGGTCATCATTTCCACCCAGATTTAAAATTCTAAGTTTATGTTACACATTCGATATCACACACACACACACACACACACACACACACACACACACACACACACTTATATCTTGTTTCCTTCTTTCAAATTCATACTGTTTAAAGTAACCTACTTTTGGTCCATTCAAAGTACTGGTAAGGGAAATTCTTCTTTCTGTTTCTTCTAAATTTTCCTTTGCATGTAATATATTAATTTCCAGGTAATCTTTAAAATCAGACGTTCAAAATTCATTAGAAATCCACTTCCACTGGGATAACACTTTGCAGAAAAACTCATTTAATATGTTTTTTATTCCTATCCACAAACAGACCATTTTTTCTCCCTTTATTTCTCCTTGATCTCCTTCATTAATAAGTAATTTCTTACCTTTCATTCCATATTAACTTAATTCAAAGGTATTTTGAAGTTTTTTATGTTAATCTAGCTATAATCATATTTAATTTATATTTTCAATGGACTTCTGCTATGTTAAAGGAACACTACTGACTTGTATCCTGCCAAATGAATAAACTATCTTCTCCTTCCAGCAGTGGTCTTGCTAAGTCATTAAGCTGTCCAGGCTGGGTTTGACCTTGGGAATTTCATGCCTCAGCCTCCCAGAGTGCTGGAATTACAGGGATCAGTCCAGGCTTCTGGCCTTTTTTTTTTTTCCTAAGAGGCAGTGCAGTGGTGATTTTCCATTAATAATTAGCGAATATTGGCATTCCTGATGCAGGACTGACCAGAGTGAATGTGCCTATTGCCAATTTTGGTCACTTTACCTGCTCAGCCTTACAGAGCATTGCAGCATTTAGAGTGTTAAAACAAGCAATTCAGGAAAAGAAAAGAAAACACTTAGATTTTATATAGAAAAGGTAAGAAGGAAAGAAAAAGAGAAACAGACATTCAACTTAATGCCTAGGGAACTAGAGAAATAGACCATAACACCTTGGAAGTGTTTAGGCTGCACTTGCAAATACCGAATCCACATGGCCTGGCTCAGCCTGACTCATGGAATGAGAAAGCCAAAGTAAACCCAGGGTTCACTTTCTCATGTAAAGAATGGCTTTTGCAATCTCTGTCCAAGTAGAAAAATATAGCATTTAAAATATGTTCCGAATATGGTTCATCTAATCAAATAAATGAATATTCAACCATCAACCACCTTATTTCTATGGTCCCTAAGAAAGATAACTGGAAAATAGGCCAGAAAACTCAGATATGTTTATTTTACTGGACAAGTAGAATTTGTATATTTTATGGTGACATATGCATAGCTATGGAATAGCTAAATATGGTTAATTAACATATAAGCGTCACCTCTAATTGTGGTGAGAACAGTTAAAATTTATCGCCTTAGCATACTTCAATATACAATACACTGTTATTAACTGTAGTCATAAAGACATACAATGACATCCTGGATTTAATTCCTCCTGTTTAACAGAGTTTGTGTCTTTTTTCATATATGCATTTATTGGTAATCTAATATGGAGAAATCACACAAAATTCTCCCATATTAGAATAACAATAAATACATACATTGAAAAGAAGAAATATTCAAATAACAGCCAAACCTAGCACTTTAAGACCTAGAAAAAGAAAAAAAATGATTTTGGAAGCTTTTCCACCTATTCAATTTTTAGAAAGAGTTTGGAAAACATTGATACTTTTCCTTCTTTAAATGTTTGCTGGAATTGAGCAATGAAGCCTTCCCATCCTGAGCTTTTACTTGATGAGAGACTTCATTACTGATTTAATCTCGTGTTATTGTTCCTTTCAGATATTATAGTTCTTCATGATTCAATTTTGCTAGTTGTTATGTGTCTAGGAATTTATCCGTTTCTTCTTGGTTAGACAATTCAATGCCACATAACTGTTCATAGCAGACTTTCGTGACCCCGTGTGTCTCTATGTTACCATTTAATGTTCACTCTTTCATTTCCAAGTTTATTAACTTGAGTCTTCTATCTTTTCTAGGTCTAGCTAAAGGTTTGTGGGTCTTTTCAAACAATTAACTCTGGTTTCATTTTGTACTACTTTTCTAAGCTCTATTTCTTTCATTTCTACCTGCCTCCTACTAATTTGGAGCTTAGTATTTTCTTTTTTCTTTTTCTACCACTTAAAGTACAAATTTGGCTGATTCAAATTTCTGATTTGAATTTGTATTTCTCCTTTTCAATGTACTCATTTATTGATATCCTCTTAAGTTTTGATATGTTGTATTTCTATGTTCATTTGCCTAGGATAATTTCTAATTTTCCTTTTCATTTCAGTTTTGTTCTATTGGTTACTTTAAAAGCACACTGATGGAGCTGGGGATTTAGCTTATTGGCACAGCGCCTGCCTAGCAAGCATGAGGTCATGAGTTCAATTCCAAGTACTGGGCTAAAAAAAAAAGCTGAAAGCATAATGTTTAATTTCCACGTATATATGATTTTTCTAACATTTCTCTCACCAATGATTACTACTTTCATATGATTGTGATGAGAAAGCATACTTTATATGATTTCAACCTTCCTCAAACTGTTTTGTGGCCTAAAATATGAAATACCCTGGAAAATTTTTTGTGTGGTCTTAAGACGAATCTGCTATTGTTGATGGTATCTTCTCTATATGTATATTACAACAATATGGTCTAAATTATAGCTCAAATCCAACATTTCCCTATTGATTTTCTGTCTAAATTATCTTTCTATTCTTGAAAACAGAATCTTGCTGTTATAGGATTTCTCAGTCTCTCTCTCTCTCTTTCTCTCCAGATGTATTAATATTTATTTTATATATTTAGGTGCTCCAAGTTTGGATGTGCATATTTGCAATTGTTATATTCACTTAATGAACAGGCCTTTTCATCATTACTCAGTGTCCTTCTTTGTCTCATTTTATAGTTTCTAAACTAACATTTATTACTTTAAATATAGCTGCCCTTGCCCTCTTTTGGTTTCTATTTACATGGGATACATTTTCCTACCCTTTAGCTTTAAATCTGCGTCCTTGACAATAAAGTGATTCTTTTATAGGTAGTACGTAAGTAGGGTTTTCTCCTTCAATTCAGCTATCCTGTGCCTTCTGACGAGAGAATTTAACCCATTTATAGTTAAGCTAATTATTTATAGCTAAAGACTACTGTCTTTTTGTTCATTGTTTTCTGTTTCATTTAGAGATTTTTTTATTCCTTCCTCCTTTCCTTCCTCTTTTTCTCTGTGAGAAGGTGATTTCTCCTCTCTAGTGGTATACTTTGATTCTTTAGGTTATTTTTCTTTTGTGCATTTACTGTGGCTTACTATTTGCTTTCTAGCTACCATGATGTTTACGTAAAACACTGTATAGTTATAACAATCTATTTTAAGCTGACAAAAACTTGAGTTTGACTACCTAGCGTAACTATACTTTTACTTTACTCCCACAAACATTCCTTTTGTTTTTTCTGTTATTTGGACCAGGTATTGAACCCAGGACCCTCACACTGAATTACATTCCTAGACTCTTTTTTATTTTTTTATTTTGAGACAGAATCTCACTAATTTTCCCAGGTGGGACTTGAACTCACAGTCCTTCTACCTCAACCTCACAAGCTGTTGGGATTACAGTCATGCACCACCATGCTGGCTTTAATGTCCCAATTTACATCTTTTTATATTACATACCTGTGAATGAATTATTGTAGTGATTTTATTTTAATACTTCTGTTTTCAAACCATCCTAATGTCGATATAAGTGGTTTCCATACTACTAATATACTTTCAAGTTATTCTAAATTTTATTTTGTAATTACTTTAATCAATGAGTTTCTCACAAGCTTTTATTTATCTCCTACTCTCAGAATGATTATATTGATCTCCTTTGTCACTGTATATGTATTTAGCAACCAAAATTAAGGGTCTAAATCTTGCTTTCATTGAGATTTCAGAAAAGCCTGGATTTTATTGTGATAATGAGATTTCAGGTAATGAAACAATGTGGAACTGGACTGCATTGTGATAAGGACCACATCTTCATCTGAATTCCTCATGAGAGTTTTACAAATGAGAAAGGCAGCCTTTAATCATTACAAATCCATAGAATTGCTAAGCTCCCAAGAGTAAGGTCACTTTATGTTTGCAATTATACTCCATTGTATTATGGGGGAGAAGGAATGATAACTTGAAAATTGATTCACATTTTTGAATCATATGATAGATATATTATGGCTCCATTTCTCTGAATAGCTCATCTCCTTATTTATTTAACAAACTCATGCAAGTGTCTAAGATTTAAATTATTCCCTTTGTCTATGAAGTCTTTCCTAACCCCATTTATTTTCTTCCCTAAGAATTCACTCACAGATAGAATTCAGTTTGCCTTTCCTTTGTGTCACTCTTAATTTCTACCTTCTCTCTTGTTTCCTCATCTGAATCATTTTCTGAAGTCTGACCAATTCAATATATAGATCACTTCCCCATCCCCTTTATAATTAACCTCAATGTCTAACACAAAGTCTGAGGTCAAGAAATGTTAGTAGCAAGACCGACTGACAATGCTGAGTTCCCCTCTGAGACTCATACATGACTGTCCTTGGATCCTGATTATGTGTTAGACTCAGAGCAAAAATTTAATCTTACATGCCCTTTAAAATCACACCAACTTTTGTTTGCGGCACTGATTTTTTTTTTTTTACCTTATTGCATAGCTTCAACGAATATAAGTAAAACACATTCTGTAAGGATTCATTGTTTATGCTTAAAGTTCAGGAGGAATATGTAAGACTATGAAAATGATGAAGATGGCTCTCAAAGGTACCCTTTTTTTCTCTTGGAAGTCAGGCAATGGCTTCCAAAGAAGAATCTTATGTAAAAACTTGAAGGTGTTGAGAAAGGCATGCACATCTACAGGAATAGCTCACTGGGCAATAGGCACAGGCAACATAAGAAGCCTTAATACAAAACCTGCTCAGTATGTTCAAGCCACAACAAAGAGGCTGGGGGCACAAAGAGAACAAGGGTGAGAGTGAGATGAGATGAGGTAAGAGGGAAGATTGCAAGAATGAAAACATACACAACCCTGGGGGTGTTTACAAGGACTTTGGCTTTATTCAAAGATATTCAGCGTGCACCTTTGAGCACAATTCCATGTTTCAACACATGACGTTGAAAGACTTGAAAACACACTTTAGGAGTACAAGGGTGAAAAAGACTACTCTGGTGCCCCAGGTTAAAAAAAAGAAGGTGATTTGGAAGGTAATACTAGAAGCAGTGAGAAATGGAGTATTAGAGGAGGAAGAGTAAACATGATTTTAAGTAAAATGTAGAAGATTATGGTAGATTTCAAAAGAGCAACATCATACATTCAGCTTTATGTATATTAGATTCTTTAGTGTCTTCTGAATATAGAAACGGAAATGTCAAGTTGATGGTGATTGGGTAAATAAGTAAATAGTTCAGAGAGAAACCTGGGCTAAAATTGTGAAGCTGTGCCATAGTTGGTACTAAAAGCCAAGAGAATGAGGTTAAGGCAAGAGAGAAATAGAGAAGAGAAAGGCTACACTGAGTCTTTAAGTGTCACAAACATGAATTCAGGTCAGTGCCTTCTGCTGCTGGCCAGAGACGTCAGTCTTTCCAAAGCTGATCACTCATTCATTAGGAGAACACCTATAGTTTTTCCCATCCAATGCCTCCACCCTTCTCCAGAAGCAGTGTGGCTCTACCCTAAGCACCGCCCCTTCTTCTGTTGTATCCTCTGTCTCTGGAACCTGTTCTGTTACAAAATCCCACTTTAGCCCCAGTTGACTGATCCAAGGCTGGGCTTGGTCCAAGATGTCCTCCCAAATGCTTCAGGCAGAACATTAAGTATCCTCTTTTAGGGTTGAAATAACAGTGGGCTAAACTGCAGAGCAGTTGGTGACCCTAGAGCGCACCAGGGTGCAATGACAGAAGCAGAAATGAGCGATGTGGAGAGAATCCTCTAGCAGGTCCATTCTGGAACCTGAGGACTGACGCCATCTTCACCCTTTAGAGACCTATGATGCAATCCTTCCTTAGATTCTAGGAGCCAATGGAGACTTTTCTTGGCTTTGACCTCTTAAAACTGTATTTCTGTCACTTGAATGCAAGAGCTCAGATTAATAAACTGAACATAATATGGAAACCTAAATGTGTATACAGTGGTACCTCAGTTCACAAACTTAATTCATTTGTTGATTCTGGGAAAGATGGTTGCAGTCATATTTGTCATCTGATGGGGAGCTTGTGAAGGAAAGTATAATTTTCCCTAACACTTCTGTTTGTGAACTGCATTGTTGACAAACAAAAGTGTTCGTGAACTGAGGTATTACTATAATCTTGTATAAGCATTGTAACTTCCACATAGGTCATGATAGGCCAATATCAATGAGGAGTTGAAGAAGATAAAGCTTATGACTTCTTTCATATTTAATATTCATTTCGATGAGCACCCTCACAGGACTAAGCCAATCTCTTGAGAATGTCCACACTAAGCTCTCCTGTTATGCACACTGTGGTCACCAATGAAATAATCTCAAAGCATTGAGAGAACAAGGACCTACTGCCTATCAAAATGGCCTCAAAATATAGTCTGGGGCAACAGACAAGGGAGGCAGAGAACAAGAGGAAGCAATTCTAAGGAACATAACAAGGAATCAGCAGTTTAATGATCTGAAAACTTCAGCCCTACATAAAATGCTGACTACTTAACCACCAGGCTGGTTTCTGATAACCGACATGATGACTTCTTCTACTTTGTATATGAATATCTAAATTTGTTTAGCATCGACTAGTTATGATCATGGAAAACAAAAATTCCAATGAGAAGAAAAGAGAGCCAAAAGAGAAAAAAGAAATAAAGGAAGGAAGGAAGGGAGACAGGAATTAAAGAAGGAAGGAAGAAGGATGGAAGATAAGGAACAAATATGAAAAACAAGATATAAATTATATAATAAAACTGGAAACATAAAATTTTATGCCATATATAGAGGCTGAGAAAGCTGAAAAGAAATCAGCAGGGAGATTTTTTTGAAAGACAAAATGAGTGTACAAGCAGTTGAGATTTCCTGAGTAGTACTGCTTTGGCAATAGGTCACTGGGAGATGACTCCCAGAGGACGTATCTGGGGACTTCCCTTGTTTGTGGCATTCTTCTATATGCATTCGGTGTTCTTAGCTACTCAGAAGGTGGCTGCCCAGCTGACAAATATTCATTGATAAGTATGAATGCTGCTATGTATTTCAAAGTACACACCAATAGCTACCTTACTGAAAAGCAGGCAAGTTACAATTTACTAAGTGAATAAAAATATAGTAGTTCAGAATTAAAAGGAACATCTTTTAGAACTTTACAAGAATTCTAAATATAGTATTCTACCAAGATATCTGACCCCATGCTTGGTAAAGTAGGAAAGTTCCTACCAAGAAAGTCCTCTTGCTGATCATTAAGTTCTTGAATATTGTGGCAGACGTAATGATTCAGGACAGTTTTTTGACTTGGTTGTGCTTTTCTATTACTATTATTCTGCCTTTTAATTAAGATTTTCTGCCAGCTGTCATTCATTATTGGCAGTGTTTGTTGTGTTACTGTTTGACTAAACTCTGGAGATATGTATTTAAACCAATAATAATTGGGGCTTCTATTTGTTCAGTAACTGGGTTTTGAAATGTGTTTTCACTACAGTCATTCAATCATAATATGTTTCAAAAGCAATCATTTCAGCCTATCTCCTTTCTAAGCTTTGCATGGGGCTACAATAGTCAGCAAAATAGGCCAAAATCACTACCCTCATAGTTCTCACATAAATCATTCATGCCATGTTGTTCAAACACATATATAAGACAATCTGCACTTCACTTTTACTGTGTTTCATTGCTATAACTGAGTTCACTTTCAGCTGAAAAAAGGGGTGAAATAGCATATTCAGGGTACTTTCCTTATTAGCATGAGCTACAATCAAAATAGTATGACACTTTAACACTAAATGATCTTCCATAATTATCTTCTGTGTGGATGTTGCTCTGTTTTGAACCAGATACTCTCCTTTAAAAAGCACAGTCTCAAAGTAATACCTGCTTTATTGCCTGCACAAATTTACTACTTCTATTCAAATTTCCCTTAATCAACTTAACTTACCATGCAACATTCACATATGCAATGGGGCTCCTCTTACTGGCCTTCAGGTATGTGCCACGTTCCTCTCCACAGCCAGTCTGGGCCTGTGTTTTCTTCTGGATACACTAGCTAAAGCCTCACTGCATATTTTCTGAGAGGCAAATACGATTCCAGTGCAGGCAAGCCAGCTAGCTGAAATTACTCACCGTTCGGCTTAAAGGACTTGCATACACAGGCACAAGCTTGGTAATCATTCCATTCATTGGTCTGAGCTAAACTCCTGATGGAAAATTGTGACGTGACTGTGTGAATCACCATCTCTCAAAACAAATGCAATATTATGGAGACTGCAGAAGAAGATACTTTCACAACCTTTGCATTGTTTGGATACATTTATGTGCATTTTAATTTCCAGAATCTATTTTTATGGATTTAAACATTTTATTGGGAAAAGAGCACAAGTTTTGAGGCTGGGAATACTTGTTTGCTATCATGTTTTCATTCCCACTTGGTTAGGGGATAGGCCCTATTTTTTAACTTTACTACACTGTCATACTTGAAATAGGAACATCTTAGCCATGTTGTAGATTTTTTCCGAGGTTAGAGGCAAACTAAGTAAAATTTCTAAGACATATTCAGCACACAGAAGGTGCTCAGGAAACATACTGATTGCTCAAGAAATGGTTCTTTGCCCCCTTTGCTTTTGGATTTGAATAAGATTTAAGTCTGTTCCACCAATTGTGGAGCATTTGGTTTAATACTTCTCTTAGCACATATATATTTATGTCAAAAGCATACTATGAGAGATGGAAGACTCACACATTAACCAAACTCAAAGCTTAATTTCTTTAATGTGCAGAATATGTTGCTTAAATGACTCATTTTATATCCTGATATAAATACATAAACTATGAGTTTTGCCAAATAAAACTGGACAGTAAGCTTAGAATTGCATTTTCTCCCAAGAATGGATCCTGAAGGACTTCCCTGAATTTTTTTCAAGTTCATGAACTTGATCTGAAAACCACTAACTACATTTTCTGCTTTAAGACATGAGACAATTTAGAACAAGAGTATATAAAAGACTTTCCCAAGTCTTTTACATAGATGCTAACTAGAGTTAGAATCCAAGGACCTAACTCTAGAGATGCTATTGTTTAGTTCTGGAATGAATGTCCCCCAAAGTTCATGTACTGTACACTTGGTCCTCATCTGTTAACTTGATTGGGACATGGGAGACTATAGAAGTGGTGCCCAGCTAAAGAAGTTTATATTGAGACCCCTGTCTCTCCCTGTGTCTCTCTGTCTCTGTCTCTGTCTCTCTCTGTCTCCCTCACTTTCTCTGCTGATCTCCAGATATGAGTAGCCTTCTCTACCTCACAAGTCCACTGCCATGTTGTTTTTCCTCATCTCAGGCTCAAAGTAATGGAGCCAGTCAACCATGGACTGAAACCTCTGAAACCATGAACAAAAATAAACCTGTCCTACTGTAAAGTCATTTTCTCAGTTAGTTGTCACAGCAAAGAAAAAGTTGGTGCAAGAGTCAGTATTTTTCCTTCACTTTATATACTTCACTCAGGGAATGTTTATGTAGGACAGACCATTGGCATAGGCACCATGCTGAGGTTTTGCAAAGGTTTTGCAAGTGTTTAGTGTGATAAAGTCTCAGCCCTGTTCTTAGGCAGGAGGATGAAGTAGGAAGTAGTGCAGCACATTACTAAACCAAGAAAAGATGGAATAAGGGCAATTCTGATAGGGAAAGCACAAAAATGCTATGGAGAAATGAAAAGAGAAGTAATGTGTGCTGTTTTGGAAAGTGAGGTTGTGGGATCTTAGGGTAATTACTTTTGAAGAATTAAAACGTTGCTGGGCAGAAAGACAGAGAGAACATGCCAAGAATCAGACAGAGTTTGAATGAAAATGCAGATTCAGAAAAGCATCTTCTAGGAATGATGACTACATCAATCTTGCTGGAATATAGTTCCACCAGGAGTGGTAAGAAATAAGAACTTTACTTTCATTTCATTCAGTGTTCTGCACAGTCTTGAATTCCTGGCCAAGAGCCTTGGACTTGATCTTGTAGACAATGAAGAAGCATTGAAAGATTGCAAGGACTTTAATGAAAATATCTGAAGAAAAGGCTGTGGAAAAATTGATCTGAGGTGAATGTGTTGCAAAATATACACATAACTTGAAAATAATTTTTGTAACTCTAGGACCTGCTTTAGTGCTTATATCCTAAGGCATTAAACTGTCAGTAGGTTGTACCTTCTGTTCTCTCCATCAACTAATCAGCAATTCATTTTTCAAAATATAAAGAGAAGAGAAAGTTTACTACTTATTATGTACAAGTATTTACTGCCTAATAAATGATATTTTTATTCTTCTTATCTATGATCTCTCAATGTGGAAAATATAGCCCCAATTTTCAGAAAAGGAAACTAGTAATTCAATACCATGTCTAAGTTACTCAGTTAAAAATAGGTAAAAGTGAGAAAATAGAGAGAAGAGAGTCTAGCTCAGTTTGGGACTCTAAAACTTGTGTTTCTGTTCTACGTGGCTGTGTCTGGCACTGCCTACAGAGTTAAGAGTCACAGCTGTGACAGGTAGCATCTAGACTAATGAGAGCTGGACTCAGGGGTGGTGAAGAAAGCTCTTGATAACAGAAGTGCTTCTTTAGAAGACTATACATAAATACACAGCCTCGCCAGTCACTAGAAATTCACATCTTCAAATGCCAGGCTGATGGAGACCTGGGAATTTGATGGGAGGCCCAGAGTATAACAAGACAAACCAGTATAAAGGCAAAGGCAGAGGCGGCACAGGAGAAAGAAAAAATAATCTTTCTTGGAATGCATGCCAGGGACCAGCCTAATGGTGAGCTGCCTTGAAAACTTTGATCTTACTTGGGTCTGGGCCAGAGTCTTCTGCTAGCATGTTCTGAGTTAGATTGTTCACGGCAAGTTAATACATGTGGGGAGAAAACAGATTTGTACTTAATCCATCAAAAGAGAAATAAGCACATGATCCAGTACTTCCTCATTTCATTTATCTCTTCTGTAAACAAAATTTCACCTAAATAAGTCACTGGAAACACTGAAGCATAAAATCCTTCACTCTGTATAGAATAGTCTCATTATACCAGCATGAGATAACCTGGTTTGATCTTCTGACTTCAAGTATCATTTCCCATACTTGCTAGTTTGATTATGTGGAGGGTGTTAATTACTAAGCTCCTTTAGTCCTCTTTTTCTCACTTGTAAAATGGGTTACTAAAAGTGTTTACCTCGTAGAGTAGCATTAAATGATCATGTATGTATAGATAGATATAGATGATGTAGATATAGATACAGATAGATATATAGATATAAATATAAATATAGATATAGAAATATGCACTTCATCAGGGACTGGAACTTAGTATGCAATGCATAAGTAGAGTAGTGTCTCCTTATCCACAAGATAAATGATTCAAGAACCCCAGTGGGTGTCTGAAATTGTGAATAGTGTCATCATGGCTTTATTTACTGCTTTTTTCCTACACATTCACCCCCATGGTAAAATTTATTTATTAGACACAATACGAGATTAACAATGATGGCTAATAGCTAAATAAAATATTTGCTGCAAAAAAGGATTTTAAAACTTATAGTTCATTTCTAAAATATTCCTTTTCATATTTTCAGACTACTATTGACCACATGTAAAGGAAGCCATGGAAGGCAAAATGGTAGATAAAGATATTACTGTGTTTGCCATTATTTACATTACTATTACAGTTACTGATGCTCTTATCACTATTGTTATAATTCTACTGAGTTCTCCATCCAGGGTACTGTTGTACAAAATATATACTCAATACTATTTGTTGAGTGAATGGAGAGATAAATGAAAATCATACCACAGTAATTTCCACCAAATGAATTCCTACCGGAATTTGAGTTAATATCTGTCACAGTCATATCAGGCCACAGAGATCTCAGGACTGGCTGCTACTCAGGCAAGGCTCAGGATTCAGTAACTTGATAGTTTCTGTATTCAAGTACAAAGGGATCATGATGCAACAAAAATAAAGTGATGGTGTTGGGACTGGGATGTTGCATTGGATAGGGGGCTGAGAGAGAATATATGTGGCCTATAAAATGTAATATTTATTCTAAATCTGTACCAGAAGATCACAGATCTCCAGGATTAAAACAACGCCAAGGTTCAGAGAAGTTTTGACATACAAACTCATGTCAATCCCTTGGTTTTCCACTTAAAGCAAAATTTAACTTTCTTTTTTTTACTGAAAGTGGTTGGGAAACCTGCAAATAAGAACTTCAGAAAAGACATTAAAGTCACTGAATTGGATTGTCTGAGGTCATATTTTCCCTACACAATGTCCACTGAATGTCAATAGAAGGACATTTTAAAGCATACCCATTTTTTACACAAACACGAACATTTCTGTGTACAGTTAATCAAGTCTTTGGCAAAAGCCTAATAGAACCTTCATTAGGTAACACTTCATGAGTCCTGAAGGCTAATACCTATGAAAACTGAAAAAAAATAAGAACTTTATGCATGTACAAATATTATATAATTCAGATTGATTTATGGTATAGAAAGTGATTCAAGCCTAATAAAACATTTGAGAATACTTTGGTGCCATAGTTCAATGAATATGTTGTACTACAATGAAGAAACTGGTCTTGGTTTTTGGGTCACTGGTTAGTTTGGCTTAGAAATCTTCTCATAGGCCTTTGTGGATTCGCTCTTAATGAGGCTTTCCTGTACTTGGCTAAGGAAAAGGCTTAGCAAAGCCTATGAGTTCTGCTTCACTTGTCAAATGTGACCAGAAGATTCTGATCTACTTCAAACAGGAAAAGAACACGGCTTGGTGGTGCAGCTCAGAAGGTACTCCAGGGGAAGCCAATCTAGCAGAGTACTCTGGAAACTTCTGAGACTGCACAGACTGGAGACATTACCAGGGACTTTGTGTCTGAGAGAATGGACCTAAGGCAGTGGGAAGGAAAAGAGGTCCACATTAAGTTCAGGCCACATCAGTGTAAACTTGAGGCACTCATTTTATTTTCCTGGGCCTCAGTTTCCACAAACACACGGGAGGGAGTGTGTTGAAGAGGGTTGAATGACTCAGCCTGTAGGGACCCTGTTACAGTTTGTGTCTGAATGCCCTCCCAAAACCTTATGCAGTCGTGGTGCAGACATCTAGAGTTCATGATTGATTCATGGTCCAGTGCTGGAATTATGGATGTGAGTACTACACCCACTCTGGTGCGGATAGTTTGCATACAATGTAAGGAAGGGAAAGAGGCTGCTTGCCACCGCTCCCCTCTCTTGCTCTTGTCACTTTTGTTATCTTCCGCCACCATGAACTGTTACCCTCTGCCATGTGTCACTCTGCCTTGGAGTCATCCACAAACTGTAACCTCCACAAACTGTAAGCTAAATAAACTTTTCCTCCCTTAATTTTGGGCGTTGGGTATTTTGTCCAGCAAGGACAGAAAAGTAACTAAGACAGACCCTCAGGGCTTACTGTTTGCACAAAGGACTGTTCTGACACTGTTATAGCATCACACAACAAATAAGTAGCAAAACCAGAGCCAGGACCCTATTCCTCAAGTCCTTGTTTAGATCACTACCTGTTAGCCACCATGATATGCGGAGACTGTACCCACAGATCAGTACATGGAATTTCTCAGCAAGTTCCTCATGCACATCATTGCAGGAGAATGCACACAGGACTCTGCTCCACAACATCCCTCTTCTTTAGACCACATCCATTCTCTGTTTAGGTTTTCCTGGATTCTTCCATAAATGCAATTAAAAAGAAGGTAGATCATTCCTTCATTCACTGTAATACTTCTGAAATGCTAACTCACTGATACAAATAAACCAACCCTCATCTGTTTCTCAGTAGCAACATATTAAGCCTCTGAAGTCTTCTGATCTGTCCCCATGCCGGCTGTAGGACCAAAGAAACTCATAACTACTTACTTGGAACTTGCTTATGACCTACTTTCAGGTACAGAAGACCAGGCAATCTCCACATGGCTGGAATTCCTCCACCTCACACTGAATTACCACTCTATCTTAACAACTTTAAGCTTTGGATATTATTTCAAATTTTGGGGTCAGTTTCTCTACTCCATGATTGTCAACTGAGATTGCTTTACAAACTACAAATTTATAAAATCAGCTCCTCCTTGCATTGTTCTGTGCTTCCCCAACCTCATACTCGGGCACTTTCTGTGGTTTTGTTTGGATCTACTCTTAGCTGGTGAACCAGCTCACCTACATATCCTTCCATTTTACTGCACAGCTCTTCGTGGTATAACCATATCCTGGCTCAGCCTTGAGATTCCCACATCCCTGCAGCCCTCATAATGAACGACTTCTGAAGTCAGCACCATTCTCCCCCACATTGTTCCACATCTTTCTTTGTCATCTTTATGTAAAGGCTTGCCATAACTGGAAAGCAGACCTTGACCTGCAAACACGTCACATGGAAAAACAACTGATTTATTTGCATTTAGCAAGAGAATCACACTGATTATCAGTCTTACCAGAAGCTCAGATTAACAACTTTATGGCCCTTTGTTAGCAGTAAGACTGGAATATGAGTCATTATATGAGTAATCAAGTTCACTTGGTAAAACTTTAAAAGAAAATTTCTACATAAAGAGAGTTCTTAATGGTCAGAACTTAAAAGCCAGAGACTAAAATCAGCATATTTGCTTATTTCAAAACCGCCTGAGTTTATAAAGGTCAATTTACCTACCTGGTTAGAATACATCAGTATTTGGAGGGCTGTCAGGCAGTGTAGGTAGGAGCCAAGCAGGAAGCTGAGGTGAGACAAAAATATCAAACAGGTCCAACCGGCCTGGTTGCTTTAGAGTTTCTGCAGAATTCCAAGGCTGATAGGCAGAACTGTGACCCTCAGATGCATCTACCACACCCTTCCTTACCTGGAAATTTGAGACTTGCTGAACACAGCTCCTTACCACTGAAGGAAACACTCATTTTCAGATGATGGAGGTGATGCTTCGAGAGGAGAAATGATTTGTCCAGTGTCAAGCAATCAGTTTGTGGTAGAGGACAAGGAAAACTCAGATCACTTGTTTTCTCATCAGGTACCTTTCTCCCCCTGGGCTGGAGATCAAACCAAGGGCTGTGTGCACACTAGGCAAATTCTCTAATACTGAGCTGAACCCTCCCCTAATTTTCTCAGGAGTACTTTGCTGTGTAACAGGATGACGGGTTGTAACAGAAACTCTAACTCCACTACCATGGAAGAAAACAAAGTGAATTACTTAAAACTAAGCCAAAATAAAGAACATAAAATATATACAAACATGCCACAAACAAGTACACGTAAATATATAAAGTAAATATGTATCATGTCGTACTACATGAATGAATAGTAATCTGACTGAAAAAGGAAAGATTCATTGCAAAGACAATCAGGAACAGATATAATAAAATAGGTAGATCTGAGCGTATTTGGCTTCCTGTTGTTTGTGGTTGCTCATCTTATGAAATAAGTACTACACCTTCCCAACAGGAAACCATCTACATTAAATCTGTGAGGCCAATTGTTTAATCATCGTGCATGACGGAACCACTGATTTGCTCTGCATGTGAAAATATCTGAAATATTTAGTCGTTATACTACAGAAAGAGTCCTTATACTACAGTCAAGAGTTTTTCACATAGAATTTAATTAAGTGTACTGAGATATTCTCTCAGGATCAGAAATGTCGACATGCAGAGTTTTGAAAAAATCTCAAAGATTTCTGGGTTTGTTTGGCATGAGGAAACGGAAAAGAAGAGGTCAATCAGGTAAAGGCATTGCAGGGAGAAAGTTGTGTACAGGAGGCAGGAGGACAGCAGTGCTGGTCTTGTTCAGGAGAATGGAGGTCACCAAGGCAAGAAGCAATTTAATTAATGTCTGTCTTTCAAAATTCCAGAAGGAAGATTCTATGAAGCCTTCCAAAAGGATGAAAAGGCTTGCAGATGTGGTAGAAGGTGTGGGTCACCCTAATGGAATACATTAAGTAGGGAGATGAGTTCAATCAATAAACAAAAGAAGAATCCTCATCTTCCCCTCAAAAGAATGTGTCACCTTCTCCTTCTGAACCCCTTCCCCTGCCATTTGGGGAGGATGGGGGTGGACAATCTGACCGCAGCGGGTGCCAGTGAGGAGGAGGTGTGGGAGCGCTGTCCCTGGCAGTCGTGATGTGGGTGGAGGCTGAGTCAGGATGTGCAGTAATTTGGACTCACGATGGCCCGGCAGCCTGATGAACGGCAGATTCCGAGCCAAAAGAAGTTTGACAGAAATAGTAGTCTTCAGACTCGAAGCACAGTTTGCTGCTCCCCCAAGCTTTAGTTTCCTTACAGTGAAGACAGTGCCTAACTGTGCAGAGGAATGCTGAGGATCCTAGCACTTCTTGGACCAGGTGGAATGGGTTCTCAGCCATGTGTAGGTGGAAATCAGACACAGGCTCACTCCCGAGCTTGTTGACAACCACAGCCATTACACCAGGGCTCTGGAAATTAAGGGAGGGACCTGATACTTGCTTACAAGATGTCACCGATTGGCAGGCAGGCCTTGCTCAGCTCACATGGAGCAAATCAGGAACTGGCAGCCCTTGGAGCTCTTTTAGTGTTAAGAGCTCTGGGATTTGAATACCAGCAGATATCAACGCTTTTGATATTAGCGGCCCTCCTTGCTCTTTGGAGCCAATAGGTACCAACAGGCCTTGGAGACACTTCCTGCCACCAGAGACAGAGCCCCCAGTGACCCTGCTGACCCCTTGCTCTCCTCCAGAGGTGTCACCAGCTTGGCCCCTGGCTGCTCTCAGGCCAGTAGCTCTTGTGCTCCCAGCATAACACGTGCTGCCAGGACACAAATCAGCAATACATAGGAATTCGTACCCCAGAGAGGCTTCATTAAAGCTTCAACTGCGGCATAAGGAGAGCAATGCCGGACTGACAAAGAATAACTGGGGAGCTGCTTATACAGTGTGGTCATGGGGAGGAAAGGGTACCTGGGAGCCCCCACGGAAGAAGGTTGCAGAGGGAAAGGAGAGGTCATGCATGACAGATCCATGACTGAATGAAGCCTGCTGTGACCACAACAAACACCTCACAGAACTCCCCAGTGCAGCCTGGCTGTGTCTCAAGACAGTCAGGGCCACTGTGGAGTACAAGGAGCTTTGGTGAGAGGTTGAGCCCCTCTCTGTAGTTGCAGGCCCATAGCACTCAGTGGGCACTGTTTTCTCTTCACTAGTTTCTTGGTCAGCTGAATGCCCCTCCCTGCTACAGCCCTGTTGCCTGTCTCTCCAACCCAAGTGCTCAGACTCACCATGGCCATCGCACCCAACCAATGTTTCAGCCAGCAGTGCCACTGCTACAGTAATCAGATGACCTGTCTAGTGCATGCTCTACTTCCACAGAGCACTTGAGGCTCGACCTTGCTTGTTTTTTCAGCCCCCTTGTTATTCTCCCTATAGAAGCTCAACTGATATGGCCCAAGTGCAGCTTGGGAAACTTAGCATCTTAGTCAAGGTTTGTCTTACAATATAAAATTAAAAGGTGGGGGGCTAGGGATGCAGCTCAGTGCAAAGCTCCTGGGTCAAGACCAGTGCCATGAAATTCAAAGAAAGAGAAGGAAGAGGTGGGGGGAATGGAAAGGGGAAGAGAGGCACAGAAAAACGTGAAGAAAAAGGAGGAGGAGGAAGAAGTAGAGGAAGAGGAAAAAAAGAAATACGAAAACTCCCCAACTGCACCAAGCCAGCTCGGTGACCTGAACATATGTCTTTGGCAGCTGCTTTGTCACCAAATGCCTTGTCTCTTTTTGTTTCTTCAGATCCTACCAATTTCTTTAAATTCAGCACAGCTTCTCTCCAAAGTATTCCTAGGTATTTGGCCACTCACTTTGGAAATGTAGCATGTGTTCATTTATTTATTCTATTCTTTTTTACCCAGATATCTTTCAGGTCATTATGCGTTGAGCCTCTGTTGTAGGTGCCTTAACCCTGAATTTTTCGATGAGGCCAAGTGTCTTTTCTCCAATTAGACAGCAAGTTACTCAAAGGCAGGAAGTTCCTTAAGCTAATTCCTTAGATGTTTTCATATCAACCAAAGGATGTGTGAAGCTCTATGGTCTACAAGGAAGATAAAATATAGCATGCTCTTTAGCAGAGAATATACTTGGGCTTCGATTGTATTTAACTAAAATGGTTCATAGAAATGAATGCGTAGATGTCCATATTTGCTCACCTCAGCTTTTCAGAGGTAAAGTGTACAGGACAGTCATAAAAACACATCTTGCTAACTCCTGGCCTCCACCTTGCACTCCAGGTGAGAGCAGATGGCCTGGAAAGCAGTGCTCCAGATGGTAACTTCCACAAGCAGAGTTCTGACAAGCAGGTGTACTTACACACCCTCAGCTGCCAGCTCTGCAGTCACCTGAGCAGTAGACTTGAAATGCAATTGAAACAAACAGATGAGATGTTGAATTTTCCAGCCTGACTGTTGGCACACATATTCT
Organism: Chinchilla lanigera; assembly: GCF_000276665.1. NCBI lineage: Eukaryota > Metazoa > Chordata > Mammalia > Rodentia > Chinchillidae > Chinchilla > Chinchilla lanigera. The sequence goes on from NW_004955487.1 coordinate 8,335,437, forward strand.
TTTCAGCTTTACTTTAAAATTCTGCAACAATGAGGCTGAGGAAGAGATTCTTTTATGAGCCCCAGGCCTCAGGAAAGCTACCATAACACCTCCCACATTCAGAGCCCTTTCAGATGCCAGAGAAAGAAAGCAAACACAGACACGACCCCCCAGAGCTCTGCATAACAGCCTTCTTGAAGTGTTATTTGTGAAGCTTAAAATATGTGAGCTTGCAAAGGGGGAGGCATGTACTCAGGAGAAAATACCACACCAGGCTCAGCTACCTTGCATTGTTTCTTCTGGGACACATTTTGTTCTGGGAAAATGTCCTAATAGCTTCTGATTTCAGTATTTCTCATATCACAACACTGTGCCTCAGAAAATACAATGGTATTTTATATGATGATATTGTAGTGAAATAATAGCTCTTCAGGATCCCAAGCAGCAGATTGACAGGCAGCATCTATTAAGAACAGACAGTGTTGAATATCTAGCTCTGAGTACAGGACTGATATCATGGCAGGGGAGCACTGGTGTCACAAGCCAAAGTGTGAGGCAGCTTTAGTGCATTGACAACTGCTTTTCTATTCCAAAATGAAGAGGAGAGTATATCTTGTTAGGGAGACATTAACCAGTAAGGGCATGGGACCGGCTTCATCCTCAAAGACCTGACCTCACAGAGGCACTGGAAGTGAAGTGGTGTATCAGTTCTAGGCCTTTGGCTAAGTCACTGTGCCCTTCTGGCTTTCAATTTCCTTGGGTGGAGGTGGGGATTCTGTAGACTGAACCCAAGGTCCATGCATGGAGCTACGTCCTCAGCAATTTTTGTTATTCCTTTTTTTAAAGAAAGGTTCTCCTTAAATTGCTAAATTGTCCAGATTGGTGTAAAACTTGCAATCCTCTGGCCTCAGGCCCCCAGAGTGCTGGGATTGAAAATGTGGGCCCCTGCACCTACGCTCAGCAGTTTCTTAATTTTTAAAATAATAATGATTTTGTCAACTTGACACTATCTTCCTTTCTTTTCTTCCTTTTCTTTTTAATTGCTATTCTTTTTTCTTTCTTTCTTTCTTTCTTTCTTTCTTTCTTTCTTTCTTTCTGCCTTTTTCTTCCTCTTTCTTCTCTCCCTCTCTCCCTTTCTTCTTCATGGACATCTATTAGTGGTCATTGTTGTTGTTGTCACAGTCTTCCTTACCTGCATGAAATCACACACACACACCTCACAGGGAATGCAGAAGCACCAGGTCCTTTCCTATTTTCCTGAAGACATTTCAGTTTTCCCTAAAGTTTGCTGATAAAGTAAACAGTAAGGTGCAGGAGCTCATAAGATTTATTTGCCAAGTGTTGACAAGCTCAAGAAACTCAATTCCTTACTTTATAGACAATTTTGATTATCCTATATCCAAGCATCAGACAACTTGCCATCAGCTATTCAAATGTGTTCCTCAGTTTGCATATTAGTCTTCTAGTACTATTATGACAGTTTAATTCTTATCTTGTGGTTTAAAACATCACAAACTCATCAGCATCCCATGCTTTCTATCTGACACCTTACACTACGCTGACACTGAGCTTCCCCACTGTGGGTTGCAGGAGAGAATCTGTTTCTGTGCCTTCTATGGTCCCTACAGGTCACTGGTATTCCATAGCTCACCGTCCTTTCTCCATCTTCAAATCCAGCAGTATTGCATCCCTCTCTGCACCCCTTGTGTCTTTCCTTTCTGTTTTTAAGAATGCTTGTGATCCCCAACTAGAGACAATACTCATAAGTGAAATAAATCAGACCTGCATGTGCAAGCACCACATGTTTCACTAGTGTAAAACCTGAAAGAATTAATTTAAAGTAGGAGGTATGATAGACATTATGAAATGACAGAAGAACACTCCAAGGTAAAGGGCAACTGGGATGTGGGAAAAGAGAAGGGAAAGAAGGGGAAATTTTGTATGTATGTATACACAGG
>NW_004955487.1:8337473-8492389 GCF_000276665.1 Chinchilla lanigera
GATCAGCTTTGTATGTCTATATCTGTTTTCATGAGAAACCACTTTGAAGATATCAATATGTAATACAACAAGCATTGTTAATTCCCTACCACTCTGTTTGTAACTCTGTACTGTCTGTACTGTTCCTTTGCTATTTTGTAAAATGTCAACTGTCTGTTAATATTTTCCTCCTTTTATTTTTAAAATAAAAAATAAATAAATAAATAAATAAAAGACCGCTTGTGATCCCATGGGCCCATCTGGATAATCCAGGGTGCTCTCCTTGTTCTAGTGTCAGCTGATTGACAGCCAAAATATCATCTGCTACCTTCAACACTGCACCACCAGTTACCAGGGTGAGATGATGAATTCATCACACATGATGATATCGAGATGCCCACATGGCTGTTATTCTGTCTGGCTGTTATTCATAGTCTGCTTTCAGACCTTCTTTTAATACTTTTTCCAAGAAAATAAACACAAAGAACTGTTTTGCTTTAACAAAAAGACCATCTGTGCATTTACTGAATGTTTAGTATGCTTCACTTTTATTAATTCACTTAACCTTCAGCTCAGGGCCCTTGGTGAGTATAATGGAAGGTTCCACTTCATCCTCCACCAGTTACCCTTTCCCTGGCCCTCTTGACATCACACAGAATTCTGAGTCCTGGGGCACAAAGACATTGTGACAGAAAGAAATAAGTCAGTCTGTGACTGCAGAGATTGAAAAATATGTTTGAGAAGTTCATGATCTTACTTCCTTTTATGTTCATTGATCGATGTATATTCACCATTCCTTCTGCTAAATACTTATATGTTATACTATATAATTCTCACAAAATCCTACATAACAATATTATATGTTAAAGAGGAAAACATATTTAAGAATCGAAAGAAATTGTTCAAGGACACAGGCTAGCAAGGGACAGCCTTGTCTTTTCAACCTGCTTGCCAGCTCTGAAAGTGTATCTTTTAAACTACAAGTGTCTCCAGTGTGGCGTGCTATAAGGCATCTGGTATGAACTACAGTTTGAAAAACTTTTAAATTTATTTAAAGCAAGACATTCAAGGCACGTTGGGATGTGTGCATAGACTCCGGTGATGATTTTTGATGAGAAAAAGGAAGTAGGGGAGAGAGGGGAAGAAGAGAGGGAGAGGGAAAAGAAGCACCTATTGGAAAGGTAAGTTCGCTGAGAAGCCAGGAGTTGCTCCATTCCTATTGGGAGGTGCGTACATTCTGGAGGAGCGGGCAATGAGCCACAGAAAGGAGAAGGAGGGGTACAAGCCTGCAGAAGGGGAAGGAGCTGTCAACCTCTACTGAGAGTGCCAGGGACTGTCATCTTAGTGTTAACACAATACAAAATGTGAAAAAGCAAGTGAAATAAAACCAGACTCAGAGACCAAAGCATGTAAATCATTGTATGGCAAGGCTGGAATTTGAAAGACTCTGAACCAGGAACTTAGGTGATCAGGTTTACAGCTTCAAACGATACCTAACCACCTAACCATTGTGATAGAGTCCGGGGCTAGATGCTGGTCAAGGCATGTCAGGTGGATGCCAGATTGTAGGAAAGAATCAAGGGGCTTCTGAGCTAAGGTTCATTGGCAGCAAGGAGCAGGAACGGGGACTATAGGATCTCGTCCCCCCCATGTCTCCTCCTGAGACTATGCCGCTCTGTGAGCCCTGGGAAGGCAGAGCTTCTGGGAGCTGCTTGGTGCCTGAGGGCAGCACAAGTAGGTGATCTCAGTGGGTCCTGGTTCTCCTTTTTTTTGAGACTCAAATTACTCTTAAGAGGCTTCATTTAGAGCCTGGCCTAGCATAGCAACAGCAGCAGGAGGAGGAGGAGGAGGAAGAGGAAGAAGAGGGGGAGGGAGACTTCTTGAGTACATTGTATTCTTCCAACCAAAGTCGGGGCAGTTATTTATGCAGTCCCCTGCGGACACTCTGAGTAACACTCTCCCTCTCCCATCAGGTTGCACGTAATTCACACTTGGGTTCTGTTTTGTTTTGATTAGCCTCTGCTTGCAACACACAGTAATCACATTCCTCATGGAGAATACATATGTATCACATCTTAATCATTTTTACTTCCCTCCCAGCCCCCACCTATCCCTCCATCCCCAAATCCTTATCCCATCCTTACACAGTCTGTCTCCCTGTCTCCTATTATCCCTCTTTTATTTTGCTCTTTAAATTATTTATACTTTGGGTTTCTCACATAAGAGAAGCCATGTGATATTTAACATTCTGTGTCTGATTTATTTCATTTAGCATCATGGTCTCAAGGCGCATCCCTTTTCCTACAAATTTATCCTTCTTTATGACCAAGTAGTATTTCATTGAGTTTAAATTCCATCTTTTCTGTATCCATTCATCTGTTGATGCATATAAAGGCTTCCTCTAAGATTTAGCTACAATAAGTTATGCTGCTATAAACACTGGTGTGCATGTAATATGATGTCATAGTACTCTGGGGAAGCTATCTAAAAGAGATAAAACTGGGTCAAATGGAATTTCCATTTGTATTTTTAAGGAGCCTCCATATTGATTTCCATACTGGTTATAGTATGAGGACATTTCTGTCATAAGAAAGGGTAGAGAAGGTAAACAATAACCCATCTAAGTACATGTTCATATTCACTTACATGTTCCTATTCACTTACTAGTGCTTCAAAAATGGGCAACACAATACTGGGGATGAAAGGACATTTTCCTTATGCTGTTAACAGCACAGACCTATGACATCAGAAATTCCCTAACATTCACTTATTTATTCAGTACTTCATTGCACCATATGTAATGGTTGAGTGACTTGTTCGATGAACAAATGCCTTTTGGCTCCTTCTATGACTCAAGCTTTGGTAGTTCCATAACTGAGCCACACATGTGACTCAGCCTCTTCAGCTTTTGGCTGTGCTTCTGTAAAACAGGGGCAACAAGGACTGGTGTCGCAAACACATCAGGGGCAGTGACTAATGAGCTGAACACTGGGCAGACCCAGTCCAAAGGAGGAAGACTGATTAAATATTATTATACAGGAGGGTACGGCAACAGTTCTCTGCCCAAACACAGTTCATTTCCACCTAGAAAGGTCAACCCCTTTTATTTGGAGAACATATAGCAGTGAGCTGTAAAGCACAGAGAAGGAGGGACAAAGAGGCAGGACTTTGCAAGTGGTGAGAATTTATCCCCAGCATCACAAATAGCCAATAACAAACATTTATATTTCTTATTGGAAAAATAAAGGCAGTATGAACAGGAGCTTGCATGTGTGGAAAGTTTTCTATATGCCATACACCACGATAAATGCTCCTCCTAGAAGGAAGTAATTATTAGCTATTTCCCCATTTTACACATGGAGAAAATTGAAACTTCAGAGGGATCCCAAATTTTCTGATATTGCACAGCTCCTAAGTGGGTCTCAATCAAGTTGGACCTGGACATCTAGCTCTAGAATTTGACCTTTGGTCATGTTCTGTAATGTAAAACTCTCACTATATCCTTGACTGTGTATACTAAGCTAAAAAGATTAAAGAGTTTCTTCCAGTGACCCAAGCAAGTGGAAATAAGTATACACAGATTCATGTAGAATTCAAACAATAACAAACACATGTAAAAGAATCGGAACTAAATTTTCTTACTAAGAGTTTTCTTAGTATTTTCACCCATCTCTTCATTGAGGTGCTACTTGGAAATTGATAACAAAATGATGCTTCTATAAAGTACAGTGTGTGTCTGTGTAGTGTGGGAATGTGTTTATAAATAGATATAGCAATACCTCAGTTAAGGAATGCTTCTGTTCATGAACAATTCGGTTTGTAAATGGAAGCACTTGGCAAAATTTTGTTTCTGTTAACTGCACATCAGATGATGAACACAACCTTGATGAACTTTCCCAGAATCATGGAAGGAATTAAGTTCTTGAACCAGGCTAATGCTATATGTGAAAATGGATCTGACTGCAGATGCTTTGAACATGATGATGAGGAAAATGTACAGCTAGTAAGTGAGCAGAAAGGTCCATCTCATCAGACCCAAGTTCATAAGTATTTCAAGGTTTGCCAGGCTGCTATGAGAGGAGGAGGTAAAAGGCCCTTGACTTTGAAGGGTCCATTGATGAACCATTCAGAGAGGTGGAAAGCCACATCGATCTATACAAAAACATAAAAACTGAGCTTTAAGGGTCTGAAGAGGAAAGGACTTGCATATCACTGGCAGCTGAAGCTGCTAAGGAAGAAGGCCCCTGCAAGCACTTTCCAGTGGCAAGAAGCAGTAAAACAAGAATCTCATGTAGGGTGCGTTACAGAAAACCAGATGCTGCACAGAAAAGGGCAACTTGGATTTTTATTCAACTTTGGAACTGTTTCTAATGAACTCTGCCTATTGTATTTTTCCTGTAATTAAATTTATCCATTTACTTTGATGATGTGTTTAATCAGCTCAATTTTACATTGTTTGCACTGCTAAAAGTTAAAGTCCAATCACTGCCCCCAGTCCTGTTGGCTTCTGCTTTATACACACAAATGCCTTAAGAGGAATATGGAGCAGAGCTTGCCTTCTGCTCCTGTACGAGGAGAGAGAAAATACTGGCATGAGAGTTTAGTGCAAGCACAAACTTGGATCAGTCTTATCTACATCTCAAGGGACAGATGACTAGAGCTGAGAGCTATTCTCCATATTAATTATAATGAAAGCAACTGCTTCGTGTGATAAAACTTCCTAAGCAATGAACAGTTCCTTTGTCACATTCTTAATTTCCCCAGGAGAAGGGTATTTCTGGAAATTAATTTGTACAGGTGTCTAGAAGGCAGAGGTGATTGAAGTCGGATGGCCGTGATTGGGAACTGCACTCCTTCCCTACCTAGACCTATAATCCAGGGCGAGTCATTGAACCTTTCTAAATGTCAGCTTCCAGAGTGACAAAATGAGGTTAACAGTATTTTCTTGTAATAGGTTCTAGTGAGAGTTAAATGACATAAGATTTTGAGCTGCTCACTTGAGAACAAAATATATAGAACAGACTTTTATGGAGAAGGATAGGGGGTAAAATCTGATCCAAAGATTTGGAGAAATCAAATGAACAGCTCAGAATAGAATGTAGTCCACACTAGCTGATGTGCCCAAGTATGCAGTGTCTAAAAGCACCCATGGGAGATGATGTCTGTGAGGGTTTTATCCATTCTACAACACCGCTATGATTCATGTTGTTGCCTATCGATATTGAGCTAGACTGTAAATTCCTTGGGACCGAGAACCATACCAGTGCTTTGCCATGAAATGCATAGCCAGAATAATTAATTTCTCAGAAAGTATTTTCTATTAAATAGAGCAAAAATATTAATATCTTCAATGGGTAATGGTGGCTCATTTTAAAGACTTCCTAGAATTCTAAAAGACCTGAGTAGAAAACAAATAAATAAACTTATGAGGCCTCGAGAGTGCCGTCAGCCATGGATTCTGGAGGAACTGCTTTTCTTTGCAGAAGATGATGCATGACAGGCTCTGGGCAGGTCACATAACCTGGACTAGAGGAGCAGGCCCAATACAAGAGGGATCGTTAAAGAGTCCATGGTCCCGCAGGCACAGCACTCACAGCACAGGGGATGTCAGGGTCCTGAACATAAGTACTCACAGTTCCCCACTGGGGTTGCATTTGTCTTGAATTATTTATTAGCATATTTCCTGATAGTGGGAAGAGATGAATAATGTGGCTTTTGTATGGGGACAAAAGTCTGCAGGTTGTAATTAATCCATCTCTGGGAGATCAATGGGTCATGGCAGAGCTAAAGTCCATAAATTATTACAATTAATGTTTTTATGGCATCATGAAAGTTTCATGGTGTGAGAAACCACATTTCCAGAAAGAGCAGTGGGAGGAAAATACTGCAGAATAGCTTGCCTCTGAGTCCTGTAAGGTGGCTTTTCTTCCATGCTACAGTGGGCCTTCTCATTAGGGTGACTGCTATCCACTGAGGAGGAGGGAAATAGAATCTTAAACGTAGGCAAAAGGGACATGACTTTTCATCAGAAAGTGTGTTCTAGCCCCCAGAAACCATATGTAGAGAAAACAGCTGTGCGAAAAATAATTGTGATACAAATGCTGTAAGTTTTGTGACTCAAGGCCTGCAAACCCTTCAGCCTTGTGGGGACTGCAGATCCTTCAGGAAATTGGCTGCCACCTCCCTCTCTCCCCACTTATGCACATGAAGTTGTACCAAACTCTGTAGTTCCCAAGCAAACTGCATTTTATGTTTGGGGCTATTTTGCTTCCTGGCCAGGAATCCATTCTTTCACCTTCTCCCTGGGGAAGTTGAATTCTTGATTCTGTTAGAAGACCACTTCTGTGGGGTCCCTCACTCCCTCCAAAGTAACACCAGTTTTCTCTCCCCCCACATAGCCTCAATCCCCCACACTGCTACTGTGGGCATACTCATGTAGTAATATCTGGGTTCAATTTGTGAACGATTTAGTTCATGACCAGAGTGTTTGGTGAAGTTTTGCTTCCTTTTGTGAACTCCACATTGGGTGACAGACATGACAGCTGCCATCTTCCTCAGAACCATGGAACAAATTAAGTTCATGAATCAAGGTACCACTGTGTCCCAGTTAAACCACAAACTCCTTCAAGGAAAAGGCAGGGGACTGGGGTTTAGCTCAGTGGCACAGCACCTGCCTGGCAAGCGCGAGGTTGTGAGTTCGATTCCTGGTATCAGAAAATAAACAAAAAAAAAAAAAAAAAAAAAAGAAAGAAAAAAGCAGTGTCTCATTTTTTCTTTTTCCCGAAGCTTGCCAGTAAGTCAAGAACATGGCAGGCATCTGAAGATGTGGTTTGATGACAGTAGAGGCTTCCACACCTCCCAGCAATTCTCAAACAATGCACTTAAGTAACCCAGGAATTCCAAACTGGCTGTGGAAAGATAGAGTTGATTTTGTCATGAGACAAAATACTAGACAAAATAGTATCTTATGTCATGAGACATAAGATACTACAGAAATTCTGATCTTTCCATATAAGGGTTTGAACTGGCCACTATCACTGAGAAATGTACACGGTATGATGTTTTAAACTAGTGATACATGAATAAGTAATGTGTTCTTTCAGTGTAAAATTTTTTCAGTTCTCATGGACAAATTTCTACTTATGCCAAGGTCCAGTTAACCCACCAGCACGACCTCCTGCAAGTTTTTCTATGTTGCCTTCAGGAGGACCTCAGCGCACCTTTCTGAGTTCATGTACTACTTTAAATGCTTTTCTCTTGCTGCACTAATAATGGTCTCACTTACGTAGCATTAGAACCAATCTCCCCCACAGAATTAGAACATAATCAAGTCTCCTCTGGACACCTACTGCTACAAAGCAGATAACTCCAAACTTATTTGCAGCAACCATTGACCAATCATGATTTGGGAGGTCAGGAATTTGAGAACTGCTGTCTCTGGCCATCTCAGTTTAGAGTTTCTTTGTTGTCTCTGGTAGGGACTGGCCAGAGCTGGAAGAGAAAGACTAAAGGAGTAACAGCTGCCTGAGATCCCTTCTCTCCCAGGGACTCTCTGTGCCTCCCAGTGTGTCCTCATCACAGGAGTCAGTCTGGGCTTCCTAACACATGACAACCTCAAGTTTCTTAAATGGCAGTTTAAGGCAGGGGTAGTGGCACACACCTGTAATCTCAGTACTCCAGGAGGCTGAGGCGGGAAGATCACCAATGTGAGCCCAGCTGAGGTAACTAAGTAACTCAGCAAGATCCTAACTCAAAATAAAATTAAAAAGTTCTGCAGATGGAGCTCACTAGGAAGGTCCTGGGTTCAATTTCTAGTGCTGAAAAAGAAAAAAGGCGGTTCAAGTTCCCCACACAAGCAACCAGAGAAAGATGAAGGCTGCATTGCCTTTTCTGACTTGGCCTCAGGTGTTGTGGTTGTGTGCAATCAGCTAAGTCAGTCTGAGTTTGAGGGCAGCACATGTAGATGCTATCTTTTGACAAGGGAGAGAGCAAAAGCCCTGGAAGGGCATGGGGATTGGAAATAATATTGTGGTAATTTTCAGAACATATATTTCCCCTCCTGCACATTTTAACATCCCTGTGCCTTAACATGAGCTCTATAGGCCGTGTTTGAGACCAGAAAATAGTGGGTAAATTAATGCTAGTGCCAGTTCAATAACAACATTATCGCATAAAAATATTTGATCCAGCACGCTTCCCTTATGTAATACAAAATTACCAGCTTTTGTCTAAAAGTCTGGAGAAAGCAGAAGGTACCTTTATTTCCATTACTGGGAATTGAATCCAGGGCATTTGCACTGAGCTACATCCTCAGCCACTGTAATGTTTTATTTTAAGACAATGTCTCACTCAGTTGCTAGATAGCCCAAGCTAGGCTCAAACTTGCAATCCTCTTGCTTTAGCCTCCCAGACTGCTGGGGTTACAAGTGTGTGTCACTCCACCCAGCATCAGAATCAAGGTGCTAAATGATTGTGTAACAATTCCCCACAATGAATGTATTTATTATGTATGCCAAACACACTAAAAAGGAAAGGAAAAAGATGCATTTTTATATGGACTCCCATGATTAGGAAGAATTGTGCACGTAATATTTATCCTCCCAAATACAATCCAAATTAGACTGGTCAAATGTCACTTTCAATTTTTCTTATAATTATTTCAATAACTACTTAAAAAGAAGAGTATTTTAGTTTATGGGTCTGATATTTATATATAATCAGGCCAAACATATCTACCTATTTTTATTCCTACTCTCTCCTAGCTAAAGTTCAAATTCTAGTTAAACAAAGTAATATTTCTCCCCACCTGAGCCTAGCCCATGTCCTGTTTCCGACCACTGGCATTTCCTCCCCTCTTCTGCTCATCAGTAGAAATTTTACCAATGAGTTCTAGATTCTGTTTCATTTCCACCTGTTTCAGTCACCTTCCAGTTGCTGAGACACAATACCCCATACCTACACCTTGAAGGAGGAGAATTTTATTTTGTGTCACAGTTTTTAGAGGATTCATGTATAATGGGGCCTAAGTGTGTAACCCTCACCAGGTTCCATCAGATGAGCGATCAGTGAGGGGCTGTGTCCATCAACCCCAGAAACCATACTAGGAACTGCTCAAAATAAATAACTATGGCAAAGCTAGCATCCTCAAAGACACCTAAGTCTTTCACAGGAGATAGAGCCTTGAGCTGAAGGTGATACCACTGGGTACATGAAGCTCTAGGACTACAGACCAGCCTTCCTGATGTAGTTAACAAAAATATTTATCTGTGGGTGGGTGGGGGGATGTGTTTCTGTGATTGAATTCGGGGCCTTCACAGTGAACTATATCACCAGCAGCTTCTTCATTTTTTCTTTCCTCTTTTTTTTAAGCAGTTCTCACTAAGTCACTAGGTTGCCCAGGCTGGGCTAAAAGTTCTGATCCTCCTGTGTCAACCTCCCCCTAGTGCTGGGATCACAGACATGGCACAATATCCAGCTAAAAATAATTTTCTAAGCTATAAATGCATCTGATAGCTGCCAGGGAGGGATGCTTGGATAAGCAGAGAGTGTTGGAATCTGTGAAAAGCTCTTCTCCTTCTACATAGTGTGTTGGTGTGTGCCAGCACTGGATGTCATTCCCCCAGGGTACTGGCTGTGGATTCTCATAGGACAATTGGAGAAAGAACAAGATCAAGAAATGGATGATGAGTAATGGAGACCATTGTGGTGTCCACTTCCCACTTGATAGACGTGGAGGCAGAACTAATGATGTACTTAATTTGGATGCAGCAGATATCCAGGTCATGAGAACTTGTTTAAAAGCATTAGTGAACTGCCACTCCAAATTGAAGAATTTGGGAATTGAAAATGTTCTGAGAAATGCTACTGCCTCCTGCACTGTATGTTCACACCAAATGATCAGGCATCTGAATTCCCTAAACATTAAGCCTCAAAGAATCTACAAGGACATGGCTGATTGCTTTATGAGTTGCAGGCATTCAGATTCAGGGTAACAAGAAGAGACAGAACCAGAGACAGCTAGCATTTCCCATTGAGCAGCTTGCTATGTAATGGAATCGCAGACTTCAAGTAACACTTTCTGAAAATGCTTTCAAATGTGAATGGGTTTGAATCATATTTCAAAGTATCTTGGGTTTATACTGCAAAATCTAAAGAGTCTTATGGATTGAATTTTATTAAGTATCTACTATAAAGATAGAACTTACTTTAAAAAGGACTAAATTGATGTGAACTTTCAAGAGAACTAAGCCAATTTAGATGGTTTAACCATAGCAAAGGAAGGAGGAAATAGGAAAGGAAGAAGAGAGAAAAAAATCTATGCCTTACCTGGACTACAGAAATGATTATGTACCTTGATTTATACTATGGTCCTCTTCAGTAGGCACTAAAAGAGAAGTGGCATGTGAGATTTTTACCTGAATCATCAGGTTTTGCATGTTTTATATAAGGAGTTTTTAGAATGGTGATTGGGTTAACACTGGCTGTCATCTAATTTAAATCCACTTTGTCGTACATAGTGTATATGAGGTCACAGAAAGGAAGAAACACTCTGTAGACCATGCAGCAATGACTTATGGCCAACTGTCTCAGGTCTGGGGAATAAAAGAATATGCACCATAGAAGATTCAGATCTAATATTATCCAGCTCAAATACATAGCTTTTAGAAACCTCAATTTCCATGTAAGTTGTGCATCTTTTAGGAAATGCATCTAATAATACTTCCTACACTAATTTCAATGAATAAAGCACATCGACTAACAGAGGAAGAAGAGAAATACATTAAGTCCCCGACTTGCTAATATTCAAGTTGCTGTCTTTCACTGACACCAAAGGGCCTCATTTTATGAACACTGGCAGATCTGAACAAATCGCACAAGTAGTTCCATGTCTGCCAGACACTATCACAGTTGTACTGCTGTATAAAGTCAGTTGGTTTTCCTTTTTATTTGTTATTGTGATGGTTGACTGATTGTGTCAACCTGAGAAATTTAGAAGTTTAACCAAAGTCAGCTTAACAATTCTGCACCTTAGGGTATAGAAGACCTGCCCTAGGGCAGGTTGTAGTCTGGATGGTGTAAAGGAGAAATGAGAAAGGATGGACTTGCTTCTGTTCTGAGGAGCTCCAGTCTTTGCCTTCAGCTTGGATGTCATCTCCTTGCTTCTTGTGCAGACTGTTCTGCTTTGATGTTGGATCCCAAAGCCTTCCCATGTAGATCCTTCAGCCTTCCAGTGGAGACCCATTGGCCTCCTGATATAGACTTGCATGGGGCACTGCAGTGAATTCCAGAACTTGGACTGAAACCTTCAGTCTCCAATGTGCAGATATGCTCTGCATGCTTCCTCGTCCAACTCTGTGGCTGACTATCATAAGCCAATCTTGTAAATTCTTATACATTTGTATATCTGTTTCTCTAGTAAAACACTGACTGATGCAGTTATGTATCATAATGGTTTCACTGAGGCATTGCTGTATGTGTGTATAATGTATTTCAATTATATCTGCCTCTTTAATCCCCTCTTCTCTCCCCAGACCCCTTCATATTTTCCCTAAATTCCACATATGAAAGAAATTAATTGGCTACACCAATTTACATTTCAACCAGAAGTATGTTGGATTTGCTTCACTCCTCACCAGCATTTATTCTTTTTTGTATTCTTAACGATAACCATTCTGACTAGGGTGAGATGGAATCTTACTACAGTTGATTTTTCACTTTGTTTGTTTCTTGGCAAAGGGCCTTTGCATCAAGCCACATCACTAGCCTGTTTTATTTTTTTATAAAATAAAAAAGACAAATTATTGAGACAGATTAAATCACTAAGATGTCCATACAGGCCTGAATTTGGAACCTCCTGCCTCTGCCTCCTATAATGGTGGGATTACGTACATAGGTCAATGTGGCCTGGCTTCAATGTGGACTTGATTTCTATTTTCTAATGGCTGAAGAGTCTGCTGGTTTCTTCTACTGAATATAGCAAATCAAAGATTGGTTAAAGGGATTCTGAACAAAACATATCCATCAAATGATTAATCCCAGAATTACATTTTTCATACAATTCAGATTATTATTATCATAATATTACCATCAAAAACATATTGCCATTGAAAGTTTTAGAGATTAGATTGAAATGGAGAATTTTGTAGAAATCACAAGAGTTACTTCCTTAATTTAAACATTAGAATCAATAGCATGATATTATAACATTTCTGAAACAAACTCCTTGATTTTGGTTTGTGGTTTTTTTTTTTTTTTTTTTTTTTTGGTACTGGGAATCAAACTCAGGACCTCGCGTTTGCCAGGCACACACTGCACGGCTAGCTGCATCCCTGACCTCAACTCCCTGATTTTGAAATACTTCAGTTTATTGCATGGATTAAAACATCTGACTGTTGAAGACTGACCACGTTAAAGACTTGGGTACACACTTTCTTCATGAGGCTTTCTTGATCAGGACACACCCCTGAAGGAGAGGGAGACAGATCTTCCAGAAGGGTGTGGGCCTCCACCAGGCTTGGCATTGCACTTTGTAATCCCAGCAGTTGAGGCAGGAAGATAGCAAGTTTAGGACCAGCCAGAGCAGTGTAATAATTTAATGAGACTCTGTCTCAAATAAAATTTTAAAAGAAACTGTAGACAGCTCAGTAGAAAGTCTTGAGTTTAACCCCTAATACTGGAAAGAGAAGAAGGAGGAACAAGAGGAAGAGCAGGAGAAGGGGAGAGGGGCGGACATGGGAAGGGGAAGGGGAGGGGGAGGGGGAGGGAAAGAGGCAGGAGCAGCATTTCACTGGCAGCAGTGAAGCAGAGAGTGTGTGTACATAGCACATGAAAGCTTCACACATACATTTGAAGAATGTTCCAGGACAGTGCAAAAGTCAGGGGCAGGCACTCAGGAGAACCTAAGTGCCAAAAACAGTGGCAGGGACTCTGAGCTGTGAACTATTTCTTTTCTCTTGCATGTCTGCATGGCTGCACGCCATGGTTTGCTGAACTCAGAAAGGTCCTGAGCTTCATCCAAGGGCACGGGGAGCAGAACAGAGCTCACCTCCATCAGGACAAAGAGAGGCTTCGTTGGGGAAGGATCTGGCAGGTTGTGGAAGGACTGGTACACCTGTGTGGGGAGAAATAAAAGCCCCATGCTGTGAGATGACCAGATGCTTGGAGAAGGACCCCAAAGGAAAGTAGGAGATAAAGAAAGCCAGAGGCAGAATACAAGGAAGTGGTAGAGTGCATCCCCAGACGATTCGAGTGAGAGGAGGACACAGGAATTAGAGAATGAATGGAAGGAAAAGGATGGGTCCTAAACCTCCGCAGGAGGAAGCCCTGCTGTTGTGAACCCTGGAGGACATTGACCACCCAGCTTTCAGAGTCCACAGTTCCCACTTGGCAGGAGTGTGAGCTGGAAGAGCGGTGGTGCTTGGGGTTTGTCACTGGAGATACAGCCCTTGCTCACCTTCTGGATGGATGATCCTGAGAAAGCCTCCTGGTCTCAGTTTTCTCTTCTTTAAAATTAAATTTCCCTCCTGTGCTTATTGTGAGCACGTATATACAATAATATCTGTGTGCTGGGGAGTGAGTTGAGAAATTTCACTGCTTTCTTACATCCTTTAGATTCCCTCCACAGCCTGAGAAGGTCTGTGCTACTTGGTATTATTTTCAGGACTTACATGAAAGAGTGCAATCAGCCATGGAGCGTTGTGAATGTGACCATTACCTTCCATGTTAACTGCTCATCGCATAATGGACATTAATGTTTGTAAAAATATAACCCAAGAACTGGGGTGGATCCTCAGAAATTGGGGGCTGGTATTGGGATTAAACATTGACCCAGGTGTAACCTTTGGCCTATGTTACCCAGACATTCCTGCCCATAGAATCCACATGGAAGTGTCATGTGCTGGTGGACACCTGTGATCCCAGCACTCTGAGCGGCTGAAGCAGGAGGACTACACATTCAAATTTGGACAGTTTATTATCTTACAAGACTCTGTCTCAAAAACAAATGAGTAACAAGTATTGAACCACCTACTAGGGGTACATAAGACACAAGATGACCTTGACACCTCTCAAGAGCCACAGTGATTTTGAAAACATTCTCATATCCTTGAATTTGTTAGGTAAAAGGGCCCAAGAAAAATTGGCAATGGTAAATTGTACTAAAATACAGCCTCTTCACCTTCTGGCTATCACATATTTAAAATTCTGGGTTTTGCATCTCCACATACCAACTTGGTATATTTATAAATACCAACAAGTAAAAAGGTGAAAAGCAGGAATATACTTGTTCGTGTTTGCTTCACTTTTAAGTGAACACTTTAAAAATAAAGTCGTCACTCATTGAATTTTTTCCCAAAGGTGCTTGGAGATAGAGCTATAACCTGAACATGGTGAGTTTTTTCCTCTGCTCTGAGCCTGTAGGGCATTTTCAATCTGTGAGACTTAAATAAAATCTGCCCTTTATTCTGTATAAAGGGAAAACTGCATGGGAAAGTGTCTCGCTCAAGGACACCCTATTAATAGGAAGACGTGGCCTGAGCATGCAAATCCCCCACACCTTTCCATGATCTAGACTGTATCTGCTATGAGCTCTTTGAGAGCAACAGCTGATTCTCCATCTTGTGCTTACTGGAGTCACCAGAGCTTCTCCAAGTCCTAGGGTCCAGCCACAGCCTACACCGAGTGCCTCAGAATTTCTGGGCCTGGATCCAGGCAGTTCTGCATCTCCTCCATAGCTAATGAGTTGAGACTCACTCTTATAGGGCCATCTTCGCCCAAGTCTGTGGGATAATACTGAAATTTACATTAAGTGTAAATAATAATGGCTCCATTTGTTGAGCGCTTCTCTATTTTGAGAAATGCATCGAAGTTTCACTGCTTTTTTTCTTTGGTTCCTCCTTGGCTCTTATTGTTCCCATGCAGATGAAGGGCAACCAGATGCTTCTACAGCTCAAAGTCCTCGCTCAGATTCACATAGATCAGCACAGGGGTCCATGGTAGACGCAGAGCTCTCACAGGTTAGGCTGTTCTACCCTTTTCTGGAAAGCATGAGGGTACCCTGGCAGGCTGCAGTGGCTAAGGGACAAGTTCTCAATGTTTGATAAGTGTCCGTTTTTTCATCTCTACTTATTACCTAATAAAAATCCATGATAGGGTGAGACAGTTGACTTTCAGATATGAGCTTTTGATCAGTGCATGAAAATTCTGAATTTGTAAAATGCCAGATATTAATCTGTGAAAAGCACTGGCTTTTGCAAAGACTCCCAAAGAGTGATTCTCAGGAAAACAGGGCATGATGAGGGACCCAGGTTCCACACACAATTTCACTTCACTCCTGGCTCAGTTTGATTCTGTTGATTAGCCAGATGCCAAGAGTAGGTGGCACATGTCCTCCATTGTTCCTCAGAAGTGACTTCTAGGGACACCTGACAGTCACACTTCAGGTCACACTTGCCATCCCAGTGTCATATCAGGTATTATGTCCCATTGACAGGAAAGACTGACATTGTCTCCCATCTTTACCCAGCACTGTGCCCAAGCCCTTGAGCCACTGAGTAAAGAAAGAAGGATCCGCCCCAAGCTCATTCTTGGTTCTGGGCAGAGGCTGAGGGCCTAAGCCATGGCATTTTTCTGTCTTTCATCCAGGACGTTGTTGGACCTTTGTGACTGGGGCCTGTCCACTGGGATGCTAATAATATGCACTTTAGAGAGACAAAGAGACAGACAGAGACAGAGACACACACATACATACAGAGAGACAGAGACAGAGCGAATACAGAAGCAGGGACCAGACAGCATGCACATGCTTCTCATAACTCAGTCTTAGAAGTGATACCCCATCACTTTTGCTGGTCTTCAGAATCCAGAGGCTGAGTCCAAAACACGTCCAGTGAAGGGACTCCAGGTTGTGGGCACTGAGGTCCAGGAGGCCTTAGGAGTGGGAGGCTCACATCATGGACTGAAGGAGGCACAGGACTGATTCTGAAGCCGATGGGAAAATCCATGCCGAAAGGTGTGAGAAGAAAGTGACTTCTCAGAGACCTCTGTAGGGGGCCCAGGTGTGGCCCTCATCATCTTAGGGCTGCCCCATGTCTCCACATGTCCTTCAGAGACAGGTGATGGTAGCCTTTGGGCGACATAGGTGTCGGCGGTGTGTCCACATGACAACATTCTAGAAAGTAATGGCCGAAGTGTCCCTGGGGATCAGGCAGTGATTGGAGGCCATGGTGGTGAGTTCCTAGAGGGAACGCTCTGTCTCCCCAAAGCTGAGCACTGACAGCGCACAGACTGTTCGGGGACAGGCAGTGGGTGTGGGGTCACTGTGTCCCGCTGCATAAAGAATAGGATGGGGAGCAGTCAGCAGCCTGAGACTCCTTGCAAAGTCCTGTGTGGAAGAAGAGGTCAACCAAGGGGACCTGGTGGTGACCTCACTGCTCATGGCAAAACCATCAGCATTGGCCACCTGGCCACCAGGCCCCATCCAGAGCCCACTCTAGGAGCTCAAGTTCAGAGCATGGAGGGGACTTTGGGGATGTGTCCTGCTGTTTCCACTGCCCAGGCTTGGGTCCTAGGGGCCCAAGGAAGGGGGGAAGGCCTCCAGCCAGGTGCAGACACTGGGTCTCCTACTGCCTAACACCTTCAGCCACTTCTAGAGGAGCCTGGAGGGGACCCAGAGCAGCCCAGGTAGGGCAGGGAGGCTGGTCCTATCCTCTGCTCCCTCATGGGGAGCTTAGGTGCTTCCATAATTCTGTGTGTGTGTGTATATGTACATGTGAGTATCAAGGACAATTCTTCCTCTGCTGTTTTCCATTCACTTTTTAGCACTGAGTCATTTTACAGTTTGCTAGTTTCCCAAATGGATCCCTGGTGCCTGGTCCCACCCCAGGGAAAAATAAGTCAGGCCAAGCCTTGGACGAGCATGGCAGTGTGAAGACAGCAGCTGTCCTGGAGCCCAAGGCGGCTGCATGGTAGCTGCAGTGTTTGCAGGGACCCTTCCCTCCTGCAAGTCTTTTGGTGCAGCTGCAGAAAGTTGGCCCCACCCAGTGGGCTGTGGGTCTGCCCTTGGAAAGGTGTGTGCCCTGCCTCTAAGGAGAGGAGTGGAATCCAGGGCTTGCCAAGTCCTGGTGGTGTTTAGGAGACACGCTGCACCTCTTGGCGCCCCAGTTTGCTCTATCGAAAGGGCTGTTCAGAGACCACTTCCCAATAAGGAGTTGTCAGGACAAAGTGTGTGGAATTCTGAGAGTGCCTTTCCCAGCACTGCACTGTGGTGGATCCTCCAGCACTCCAGGGCCTCTCCTCTATTCTTACAACAGCCCAGGAAGAATCTGTCAGCCTTGGGCCTTTGTCCTTAGGAGGTCTCCTGAAGCCCACCTGCCCTTCTGCCTAGACTCCCCAACACCAAGCTCAATGCTAGCAGCAAGGCCCATCCCATGCCCTGTGACCAGGTTCTGTTTGCCCCAAGCTCTGCAGGGGGGATATCACCGTGGGCCCACAACAGGTATGTGGACCCCACTATGCACCCATGGCTTCCTACTTTCAAGTGGGAGGAGCACAGCCCAATGGAAGTCAAGCTTGTAACCAGTGCACAGTAAGCCTGCTCCACAGTTCCCTCCCCTATTGACTCTGATTGTTCTCCATGTACCTCATGATTACCATGTACTTACTGCACACTGGGCTTTCACCTGGGTTGTGGTTGGGTACCCTTATTTTTTTATTCCTCAAAAATGACTTAAACATAGAGTTCTTATGATTTGGAGGTAGAATGCTCCCCCAAAAGTCATATGTTTAGAGGTGGGGCTTCTGGAAAGCAATTGGGTCATGGGGTCCCAGACACTTCAGTGGATTTATCCATTGATTAGTCACAGATAAATGTGTTGTTTTGAAGTGGGGCTGGTGGGAAGAGGTGGGTCACTGCTGACATAGCTTTGGAGCATGTCCTCTTCCATTCCTCTCTTCTCTCTCTGCTTCCTGCCTGCCATGAGTTGAACAGCTCTCCTCCATCATACCCTACACCATGGACTGAACCTTCTGAAACCATGAACTGAAGTGAACCTGTCCTCTTTTAAGTTGCAGGTGCCAGGTATTTTTGTCCCAGTGATGGAAAAACTGACTAATACAAGCCTGTAACTGACATGTACAGAAGTGGAGTTGGATAACAGTAGGGGCTACAGCACAGTACTTGGAAAAACTTGAACCTGGACATTAGTTGATATTTTATTATTTGAATAATGTAGAAATTCTATTTCTCTACCTCTCTCTTTATTAGAAAGTTTTTCCTTCCTTTTCCTTTTAGTGCATATATTAGTGACCCTGCTCCAACCCTTGACCTGGGCTGTCCATAGAAACAGGAAGTTCTTTACTCTAAAGAGAATAATTCCATTTTCCATATACTTGCTCTCATGCCATAATGCTCTGACAAGCTGAGAGGACTCCAGAATGTTCCTTAAGAAGATGCCACCTTCCCCTTACATGGAAAGTGCTCTTCTCCTTTAAATGAGGTGCTGGCTTCCTGTGGGCAGGAGCATATCAACTTGCTACTCTAAACTTTGTCTTTGATACAGTCTTGGGGCATCATAAAAATCAAGGGACAAGCCAAGCATAGTTGGGCACACCAGTGATCCCAGCACTCTGGGAACCTGAAGTGGGAGGATCACATGTTCAAATCCAACCTGGACAAATCAGCAATTTAATGAGACCCTATCCAAAATTAAAAGGCTGAGGATGTATCTCACTGCCAAAGACTTCTGTTCAATCCCCAGTGCTGAAAAAACAAATCAATTATTATGCACTCTAGATACACAAAGCAAGTTAACAATTCCATCCTAAGAAGTATAGAAGAAGCTTCATCATCCAACAATTTGAATCAAGCATTGAGGATTTGTCCCCCACTTGGACAATTTCTACTACTAACCTGTTTCTGGCATCCTACTCTTCTGTGGTCCTTGATCATGTTTTTCAAAAGTCAGGGAACAAACCAACAGTAAAAAAAAAAAAACAACAAAAAAAAAGCCTACTGTTCTTTATAGTTTCCAAGATAAAGGAATGCATACTATTTAGGCTCTTCTTAATAGATTAAGTCATTTTTCTAGGACATCTTAATTTAGCCTAGTTTATAAAAATTATCCCAATTGCTACATCTAGCAAATCCATATAGCATGAATTTTTGGCACATTTGCTTAAAATAGGGTTCATCTATATTCTATATTATTTTGCCTCATTTGATTTAATTGTTCTTGAAATAGTCTGCATTCTTTTATAAACTTAGATCTTGAAGGGACTCCTTTCATGTCAACAAGTTTCTTTTTTTTTTTTTTTTTTTTTTTTTTTTTGCAAATTTAAGGATAAAAGAAATTTAGTCTTTTTCCAAAAAATTTTGATGTGATATTTAAAAAAAAATTTAGTTAATATTTATAAAATATTATAGTATTATAATATCACATATTCTTTTAAACAATCAACTTCCAAGTTATCTATATTTTTTTTTTCCTTTTTGGTACTATGGATTGAACCCAGAAGCTTCACAGATGACTACATCTTCAGTCCCTTTAATTTTTTTTATTCTGCGGCAGGGTCTCACTAAGTTACCCAGGCTGGACTCCATTTTATAATTCACCTGCCTCTGCTTCCCACGATGGTGGGGTTACATGCATGTACTGCTACTGTTGGGTCCAAGCTCCCTATCATTTGAAGAAACTTTCATGACCTGAACATAATTTAAAATCCTTCAGATCCCCACATCATTTCAAATAAGTAATTAATGTAAGCTTCACAGCTACCTTAAAGCTTTTATCCACATTTTTCATGGATAGCAGATTAATGTACAACTTCAGTACAAGACACAAATTTGTTATTTTCCGTTTGATGTGGAGAAAATGTGTGACATTTCAGAGTTTGCTAATATACTATGTTTCCACATAAAAAGGATACTAGAATAACAACTAAAACAGGTAAACTTCAGAGAATATAGTTCAGGTATTATAATACCACATGCTGTTTCAAACAATGAATTTCCAAGCTATCTATAATTTTATTTCAGTTAGGCACACTTAATAAAGAGAAATAAAACTTCAGGGCATAATAGCAGAGTCTTTATGCAGCAAGATACTAAATTTTCAACTTTTCTTGTCACCAAATTACTCACCTGATGAAAGTGCAAAAGATAAGAGCCAACCTTCCTTTCCAAAGGTGGCATATCAACCTGTGCTGCCAACGGAACAGAGTCAAAGAAATCCATTCTATGAAGCATCTATACGAAAGGTAGTAATTATGGATTTTAGCCATTTAAAATTATATACTTCTGTAGAACTTTAGAGCAAAAAATAGCCTTTCATCTGCTAAGATTATGATGATTCAAAGAACTAGTACAGTTCCACATGAAGGTTCTGATATATGACAATATCTGCATTAATCCTTCATAGGAAAGAAAAAATGAGTTAATTTTTCATCAACTCAATTATATTATATTTGAAGATTTAATTTTTTGGAGACTTTGATTGTTCTATTGGTTTTTCAAATTGAAATGACATTATCTTGTGTTTATTTTGAGAAGTAAAAATTGGCAATCTTCTGTCAGTCGGCTACCCTCCTCCTTTGAGTATGTGGGCATGGAATTTCATGACTTTGTGAGAAGAAAAAACTTAAGACTCCTCAACATTTTGTGTTGTTAGTGTCTCTGGAGGTCTATGCAGGTAACCAAGGCCAGAGAAGTTGAATGGTTCTCTCTAGATCATGGCTTAGAATCCAAGAACCCTGAATCCATGCAGCTCCGGATCAACCACCACAAACATAAAGCAGTTAGCTTTCTCTCTGCTTTGCCAAATCAAATGGTGGGAAGCTAAACTGCTCATTAAAATTCTACTCACTAATTCATGATATGGCATTAAAAATTTAAAATCTATCCCTTTGTCAAGTACCTTTCCTTTTATTAATTATCTAATTGCCACAGGCTCCATTGATTAATAACCTGTGTTTCACGCATTTCCAGCTTATTGATAAGGTCCATCTAGGTACCATAACATACATACAAGAAAGTTTGTTTAAAAATTATGAGAGCATTTAAAATGAAGGCAAATAAAACCCAGTCTCAGAAGGATTGTGCAAAAATTCATAGGGGATTACTTTCAACAGTAATGTTAAAGAGGTTTACTCTTCAGCATGGAGCCTACAGAAGGTAACATCTTAAATACAAATCTCATTCTCTGACGGCAGAAAGACTGTTAAACAGCTGGAGTCCAGGAAGGAAAACAGCCCTGCAGAGGGAGGGTGAAATTCCAAAACATGCTATAAAAGCAAGCGCCTGATATTTTTATTGATGTAATTTACTTTGAAAGGGAGGCAAGTAAATATTTAAAAAACAATGTCAATAATTTTCTTTTTTATTTGTTCAGACAAATGAAAAGGTCACTATCCGAACTCCTGACGTGATGGGCTACCAGGAGGCAGGACCGCTGCAGTGATTTTTCAGCCTGTAATTGCTGCCAGTTTCTGAAGGGCTTGCACATTTGCATAATATAGAGCAGTGTGTTAGCAATACAACAAAACATGGGATACAGCAGCCGGAGCTGGCAAAATTAATGAGATCTCAAAGAGAACTAACTTTTTTAGCCTACCCTAAATGTTCCCAAGATCTTTAGAAAGTGAGCATTTTGGAGGTTGGTGGGTGAGAACAGATGTTTCCTACAATGCCTACCATTTCTGCAGATGGTGCGTACAAGGTGCCACAGAAACTGAGCAACTAGAAATTTTTAAATCTTTTATATTTGCATATGGAAGAACTGAGGTTCAAATATATTAGGAAGCTTACTCAAAGACACTCAGGTAAAAAATGATTCAAGTGGAACGGAAAGTGTTATTCATTGGACTTTAGATTCAACTAGTGTGCCTTACATGCACCACAATCAAACTTGTCCATTCCTCAGCTTCTCAGAGCACATTTGTGTCCCAAGGGCTGAACCATAAGTATGTGGGAGATGACTATTAATCACTCTTGAATTCTGTCACACCTACATACTCAGACACATTCAGACTTGGAGCAAAGACCATGCAGATGAGAATGTGAAATGAAGCATTTCCCCAGTCCCACATGATTTGATGATCATGTCTCCCAACTCCTAGCTGACTGGTCATCCTGACACATCTCATTATGCTTCTTCTCAAAGATGCTTTCTTTGACAAAGTGCCTGGTCTGTCAACCTTGTTTCACTCCCATGGGACTGAAAAATAACTTGATGCAAGTACTTAAAATAAGTGACCAGAAAGGTGCAAGCAACTAAACTGATAGCAGCTCAGCAATAGTAGGATCCACAGCCTGGTCTCCATGAGTTCACCAAGAGAACTCTCCCAAGTCGTAGACAGCTCAATTTTGATCATGGTGAGACTCAATTGACCCAGAATTCTACTCTTCTGATTTTCCTGGTTTCACTCTAGGAAATTTCTTGAGTTTTATTTTCATGAGGATTTCTGTAAAGTTTTGGTGTCTACAAACTGCTAGGGAGTTCTTCTTTACTTTTTTAACAGGCTAACAAGGTGATGACCTAGAAGTTGACTTGTATTTGCATTTTATTCATATTTTAAAACAAATATGAATGAGGTACAGCATTCATTTCCCACAACCCTTAAGACTTCTGCTCTCTTGATCTACCTTTTAATTAACCTAGGTTCTGGACTGAGTCATGATACTAATAAGGGTTTTGAGAGAGGCAAAATGCTCAGCCACAGGTTCTTCCTTTTAACATATTGAATTAAAAAATATTTTCACTGCAGGTGAATTCATCCCAACTTCTCAGAGAGTATTAGTAATAGAATGAGCTATTGGGAGTCTACTGCTCTAACCCCAGTTTTATCTGTGAGCGAGTCACTTGGGACATGAGTAAATCACTCCTTATGAGCTAAGCCACACTAGGGGACTAGATCGTGTCCAGGACCATGCTAGGCTGCAGCCGCTAAAGACTTCACCTTGTCGTGAAGTCTGTGGCACCAGAAATGTATCACCTGTCTTGGTGACAGGCTACTGCTCTGTACTCAGGGGAAGCAGACTGCCTAGGAACACACCCAAAGTATTCATCAATGTATATTTGGGAAAGACTACAGATCAGGTTTTAGAACATTTTGACAAGTCTCAGGTAGAGTCTGGTTCTGCAGGTTGGGAAAGTCTCATTAACTAATTGTCATTTATTTGTGGCTATTTGGATAGTTACGGAGCAGAAGACATTTTAATTGTACATTAATGAGGAGTTAAGTACAATTAAGTGCTTTAGTAGCAGCTAGTGATGATTAGCCTTAAAGAAAAGGTAATTTTAATTTAAGTAGTACCTACAGATTTTCAGGCTGAAAAAGGGTTGACGGTAACAGTGCCTCAAAGCACAGACTAGAACATATAAAGAGCGGAGGGTGAATTTCAGAAGATTGTTCCTTTCAGATGAGATCTTTCACTCAACTTAGGGCTTCTCGAAGAAGGGATTGAAAACATGTGGGGGTCCTGAGCACACCTCTGGGGATTTAGAGTCAGAAGTCCCTGTCTCACTACCTTGGACAAGCTCTCTGTGTATGTTCTGAGATCCTTACTTCTAAAATTGATGACTCCTATCATCCCTATCCCAGGGGATGTTGTGAAACTCAAACGAAGTGAACCATCTGGTAGTGCTTGGAAATTATAAACATGCGCAAGGGCTAACTGCTGCCTATACTGGTCACGCAGGTCATCTTTCATTATACCTGGAGGATATTCTGGATAATTTCCATACACGCACAAAACAGAGCTGGCATAGAGGCAACCCCATATGTCAGGTACACATAAAGTTTGGCTTAAATGTTGAAATGGCAGAGGAGTTTTCCAAGGAGATTTCCCCACTCAGGAACCCAAGAACACCTGAAGGAAATGAATTCTCTTGGCATAGCTTAGGAACGTGAGGCATAGATTCCTCCCTCCGGTGAGTCTAATGGGCAAGGTGCTCACCTCAGAGCACCTTGGGAATCTCCATCCATCGTCTTTCATGTCCTGCCTGCTCCAGGGAGACTGCTGTCAAGCGAGCAATTATGACAAAATCATCTGGAGACAGCACTGGGGCACATTTCCAGGTCAAGCCACAAAACTCTTTGCACTGTGTCCACATCAAAAGAGCAGTTGCATATTTCCTTGTCTTCTTCTAGGATAAGGGAAAAGATTTTTTTTTTTCTCCAAAAGGCAGAAATAGAGATGATGAAGAAATCTGACTTCTTTTTTTTTTTTAATTTTTTTTTTATTTTAAAGATAAAGGGGGGAAACATTAACAGACATACAACACTTTACAGCATATCACAAGCACAGTACAGACAATACAGAGTTACAAACAAAGTGGTAGGGAATTAACAATGGTTGTTGTATTACATATTGATATCTTCAAAGTGGTTTCTCATGAAAACAGATAGAGACATGCAATACTGGTCAACCAAAGGCTCACTGACAGTTTCTTTCAGCATAGAAATAGAAGACAGAAGAACAACCATCCTGTATATACATACATACAAAATTTCTCCTTCTTTCCCTTCTCTTTTCCCACATCCCAGTTGCCCTTTACTCTTCAGTGGTTTCCTATCATTTCACAGTGTCTATCATACCTCCGAGTTTAAATTAACTCTTTCAAGATTTACACTAGAGAAACAATGTGGTGCTTGCACATGTATGTTTGATTTATTTCACTTATGAGTATGGTCTCTAGTTGTGACCATTTAAATATAAAGGCCTCAAGTTTATCTTTCTTTATAGCTGAGTCATATTCCATTAAAATCAGGAACAAGACAAGGGTGTCCACTGTCACCACTCCTGTTCAATATAGTTCTGGAACCACTAGCCAGAGCAATTAGACAGGAGAGAGAAATAAAAGGAATAAGGATAGGAAAGGAGGAAGTAAAACTATCACTATTTGCAGATGACATGATACTTTATATGGAAGACCCCAAAAACTCCACAAGAAGACTCCTTGAATTAATCAACAAATTCAGCAGTGTAGCGGGATGCAAAGTCAATACCCAGAAATCGATAGCATTCCTATACACGAACAACAAACAGACTGAGAGAAATTAAGGAAACCATATCTTTCACAATAACATCCAAGAAACTGAAATATTTAGGATCCATCTAACAAAAGAAGTGAAAGATCTCTTCAATGAAAACTACAGTACTCTGAAAAAAGAGATCGAAGAAGATTTCAATAAATGGAAATCTGACTTCTTAAAGAGTGTGTCCCAGCAGTGTGCACGTGGCAGCAACAGCAAGCACTCGGCCCCAGGCTCTTCCTGTTGTGCCTGCGACTCTGACTCTTCCACTTCTCTCCCTTCTGTTCTCCGCTCCTGTGCTCCCATCATTCTTAGGGACTGGTGGCATCCCCACCAGTGCTTCATCTTTCTTTTTCTCCCTTTCCTCCTTCTTCTTTTTCTCTCTTCTTCAATGTGGCAGTAACAATCATTAGTATAGCAAAATGTTACTAGCAGAGGATAGAATTGCCAATGGAGGTCACACTTAACAGGTATGATAAATTGTGTCCCTTTTATAGAAAAGGAAACTAAACCTCCAGAGTTACAAGATCAAGAAAGCTTTGCTCAAACTCCAACAGGATTTAGAGATAAGGAGCTAAAATTCCAGTCTCCTGCTTCAAAATCTTGAGACCCCGAATCCCTTATTAACAAAACTAATTTCTGGGCTTTGAGACTGAATTCTCAGGCCAGCTGGGTCCACCCATCATGGCCAAATACTCACTAGCATAAGAAAGAGAGACCAAGGTTGGAAACCAACTAGTATTTCAGCAAAAGTAACCTCTATGACCCCAGATTCAGAGAAGTGACACCATTTCTTGGCTTTCAAGTGTGATTTTTAAAAAAACGTTTGGGTAACCTGCTCCTTTTTTATAGCTAGACCTAACCACGCATGCGAACTGCCTTTGGTGGTAATAAAGGTTTGCTTTAGGGAGGTCATAGACAGTTTTTCCTCCTATCCCCCTACATACTCCATTCTGGGACTGAAAGCTTGGCCTTTTACATGGAGGTACATGGCTAAGGGAGCTGAGCCTGGGATGAGCAGACACAGACCCCACTGTTCTCCGCGGACCTCTCTGGGCTTAGAAAAGGACAATATATTAAACTATATGATTGTGTGCATGAATTTAACCTATACAATCTTTCCAGATTTCACACTCTGCTCTATTTGATGCATAACTGATCCAGTTCTTCTGGGCAACTTCTGCTACAGTGGGCAGCAGGGAGCATCTGATGATATCTAGGAGATTTTTCACAGTGTGGAAGAGCAAAACAACACAGGAGAATCTAGGACTGAAAGACAGACCTTCTTCATGGATGCTCAGGGCTGAGCTCTACCCCATCAGGTCCTAAGTACCCAA
This sequence comes from Chinchilla lanigera, assembly GCF_000276665.1. Taxonomy (NCBI): domain Eukaryota; kingdom Metazoa; phylum Chordata; class Mammalia; order Rodentia; family Chinchillidae; genus Chinchilla; species Chinchilla lanigera. The sequence goes on from NW_004955487.1 coordinate 8,363,819, forward strand.
GTGGGTGTTACAAGGGAGCACCCTATGTGCTTGCACAGTTGGCCTGTTCCATTCCTCTGCCTGGGGCACCCTCCAGAACCCATCACTGCAACAGATTTGTCCTCCCAGTGTGTGTGCTGCTTCAGGCAGTGGATTTGATGCCAAGCTTTGTCTTTTCTCTTTTGTTTCTGAAAACTCCTCTGCCTGGTCCTGCTGGGAGGTGACCACTATGACATCCGCCCAGGTCTCCAGATTGGAAAACAGAGAAGGCTCAGTTGAAAAGGGAAGCTCCTCACTGATATGTGACAGAAGTAGTTTCATAGTGGAAACATTGTTGAAGTTTTTTGCCTACAAATAATCAATTCAAATCTTGAAATTAGGCCATGTAAAGGGAAGATGGACTCAATAAAAATCAAATTCTTAAACCTTACTTTGCACATAGAGTTTTAGGGGCAGTCATTTGGATAATTATGGAGTTATTATTGGGTTAGAACTAAGGAAATTACGTCTTAATACTTCAAAGTTTTTCCCCTCTTTTTTTGAAACAGAGGATAAATTCCCCCCCAAATTAATATGCATTCCTGTAGAATTTCCTGGTTTCAAAGAAGTGTCTTGCTGCCTGTTGATGTTTGACAGATGAACGCGACCTCCAAGGCTTCTTTTGACAGGCTTGAACATTATGTGTGAGCAATTTGGATTGTTCAACCAGTTTGCACATAGATGATTTTCAGAGCTCTGTTTAACAAGAAGGCAAAATAGTGATCAAAGACTGCAGTTGATTAGAAAGGGAATAGAAAAAAACTGGGAGGTAAGAAGAGACAGAAGTGAAAGGAAGGATTTATGATACGTGTGTATAAGATCAAACCTGCAACCAGACAACCCAGAGGCCTCAAGAGGACTGACGCACTCACTCTCGGGGCTGGTGGGGGCTGAGCAGTAATGACCTCAGATGGCAGATGTATTGTGCTTTTCCACTTACCAAGTTCCTTCACTTACGTTGCCTACTTTGATCTCAGCAATCTACTAGCAAAGTTAGACCAGAACTCCAATTCCCATTGCACAAGTGACACTGAGCAGAGAAGTGACTTGCCCAAAGACGTCCAATTTGCTTTTAACATCGCCATGACAGTCAGTCCTTGCTAATGAGCTGTAGCTGCCTACACACTTCCCACTCAGAGTCCACAACTTCATGAAGGGAACCTCCGATCCCCTGCTGGGAGGAAACTTGAGAATGACTTCATGCATATTTCAGTTGCCTGTAGTGATCCCATTTGTGAAATTGGACTTCCTCAGAAATATCCCCCGGAATTTATATTCTGGATTTGCTACATTTTCAAAATGCAAGTATTTCTGGGAGGACAGATGGAGAGATGGTGAAAGGATACACGGAGGCTGCAGTGGGTGCAGAGTGTCTAGAGCGCCACTCAGCACTGGGTATGGGACGCATGATGCAAATAGTTGGTGAATGTTTAAGTTTTTACACTATGTATTACAGGAAAAGACACAATGCCATAAAATCCTTCAAAATCGTCCTCACTTTGAACACACTCAGCCCATCATTCTTGCCACTTTTTGCAGCCGCTCTGAGTCCTCTTTCTTGAAAGTCTTTACCATGTGTGATCAATAATATGATGAATGCTGCTGCTGAGTACCATCCAATGGAAATGCAGCTCATAAAATATGATGCTGTATCCTCATCCACCTCCGTCACTGGGTCTGGCATCATGTGACTTCTGGCTCCTCCCCAAAGTCACAATGACCATGAAAGGGAAATGTTTTGAATCCATTCAGGACATTAAGGCAGCCAGGACTGTGCAGCTAAAGACCCTCAGGAAACAAGACTCCAGAAAATGGCAAGGACAATGGATGAGTGTGTTCAACACGAGGGGAGAATTTGGAAAGAGATTCAAGGCAATGCGTCTTTTACGATAATACATTTTTAAAAATTTAGATTTTCGCCTCATTTTTCAATCATACCTCATAGGATTACAATGAAATATCTCAGCTTGCTGCTGCTTTCCATACTTTCTAATCTTTTCTCGATGGGAAATTCTCACTGTCAATATCAGTCAACTTTTCTCCTCTTCCTCTGTCTCCTTTCTTTCCCTTTCTGTCCCTTCCTTATTCATTTCAGATTTCCTGCCCTATAGCAATTTTCATATAGTTAGAATGAACCACAGCACCTTCCTGTTTTCTACTGCTGCTGTATCACACTTCTAGAAACTTAGTGGCTTATAGACACAAATAAAGCAAGTGATCTTTCTGTCTTACAAGTCAGAAGTCTAAGATGAGTCTCATTGGTCTAACATGAAGGTTTGGGCAGGGCTGTATTTCCTCTTGGAGGCTTTGAGTATGGAAAAGAGAGCCCGGATTCACACCAAGTCCTTCTCGTGTTCCCATCTCCCTGCACTTTCTTTTGTCCTCCCTCTTTCACTTATGCACACCCTGTGAATACACTGGATCCAGTTCAATAGCCTGGGCTAACCTCTCCATCTTGAGGTCCTCCATCTGATTAACAACTTAAATTCCATCTGCAGCTTCTGTTTCCCTTTCTCAGGTAGAGGGCACAGTGCCAGTTTCCAGGGCTTGGGCCATGGATATCTTCAGGGACCCCTCATCCGCCTACCGCAGAAGGTTCAGCACATTACCATGTGCTTTGCTAGCATTGTCTCACTTCCTCCTGTAAATGACCACTTAAAGTACTAACCACCCACATTTTCTAGGTAAGGAAAGTGAAGGTTTAGAAGGTTGTATATCCTGGCCCATCTTAGATAACCTTCTCAGGGTCACAGATCCAGAAACAAGAGTAGCCGGAACTTGAACCAGAGACATTTGTTTTATCCCACTGGGTGGAAATGGTATCTATCTGGTTACCTGAACCCTTAACCAAGGTATCCTAGCATTTCTAACTTTCCTTCCACCATTTCCATGTTCTATCCCAGAAGTCCGGTGGAGCCTACATTCCTAAACCCCTGAATAGGTCTCCTTGGCCCCGTGCTCTCCCCTATCCACAGCGCAGGGCATCTCTCATGCAGCAAGGCCCCCACATAACTGGTTTTCCCCCAGGTACTCTGTGCAGCAGCAATTCTTCTACACATGCATCTCTTCATACGTGCCTCCATTAAAGCACTTCAGAATCCTCAGTGACCTCCACAAGCTACAAGCTACCTTTAGGACAAAGTTCTTCCTTCAGCATGTGTCACCTCGGAGGTCACATTTCCCAGCAACCCTTTCCTGACCACCTTCATTCCTCACAGTCCAAACGACGTCACAACACTCTTGCCACTCACTCCCACAAAGGTCACGAGCAACATGTTCACTGCATCAAGTTTAATACTGAGCAAACAGACTGATGTATAATGGGTAGACTGGTGTGGTGGTGCACCATAATCCCAATACCATGGAGGGCTGAGGCAGGAGGCTCTCAAGCTTGGGCCCAACCCAAGCAACTTAGAGCCTTGGAGACATCCTGTCTCAAAACAAAAATTAAAATTAAGGTCTGGGGATGTAACTTAGTGTAAAATCCCTGAATTCACTACTGAAAACAGTAATAATAGGTATGCTGGTAGGTGTTGAACAGAATGGGTAGCATGTGAACTGCCACTTTTCAAATTCTCTTCATCCTTAAGAGCTCAGTTTGTGTGTGGCTCTTATTACAACACTACGTCTCTACTGTTGGAAGTCTTCAGGTTTGCTATTTTGTGCTCTCAAATTACTTTCCTCAGATGATCTCCTATCCAATACTAACTTTCACCTTTATGGCTCTATTCTTAGTCCTTTCACTTCCAAAATTACTATCCAACCACTTCCCGGACAACACTACTCATCTATTTTACAAATTGCACTTAATTTACTTAAAGGAGAGCTCTCAAATCTCTACAGCAGGAAAGAAAACCTTTCATCCCACTGCCCAAGACAAAGACCTAGTGTTATGGTTGATACATTGTGTCAACTTGGGGAGTCTAGAGGTTTGGCTAAGTGACTCAGCAGGAGGCCAGGGTGCTTACTTTGTATACATCCTGAGCCTGTGGAAGAGGAGGGCATGGAGATTATGTCAGAGCTACTCCCCCTTAGGTGGGGGTAGCCTGTTTACAATGTAAGGCAGAGAAAGAAGCTGCTTGCCACCATTCCTCCAGTTTGCTCTGGCTGTTTGCCGTGCGGCTGCCATTCCCCCCCTTTGCTCTTGTTGCTTTGTTATCTTCTGCCTCGGAACCAGCCAAGTACAGACTGAAACCTCCACACACTGTAAGCCAAATAAACCTTTCCTTCCTTCATTTTGGGGGTTGGGTATTTTGTCTCAGCAACGAGAGAAAAGTAACTAAGACACCTAGGGTCATTTTTTTCCTTAAACTTCCTCTTTCTTTCATGATACATAAGCAATCAGTCAGGACATTTTCTCTGCTCTACCAACAGAGCAGATGCCACACCTGTGAGCACCTTCTCCTCAAGGGACTCCCTGCAACTCCCTCCCTCTCCTCCCAAATGACTCCCTTGCTCCTTCAAGATCATTTAAAGGTTTTCTTCTCTCCAACTCACCAAGCACAACCTAATCTCCATCCAGTGGCCAAAGTGAGGCTTTAATTCTGATCACATCACCTCACCCGTGGCTTAAAATCTTCCTGGGGATTCCCACTGCACTTAAAATCCAAATTCTTAGTCTGATGAATCCAAGCTCTTAGACACAGTCAAGTCTTAGGTCTAATGTCACTTCTTCAATGAGGACTTCCCTCAGCCAGTCAACTAATTATCACCCATCCCAAGGCATGACCTCAGTACCTCATCACCTGCTGAGTCACATTTAATAATGTCAGTATTACCATATTTTAGTTTAGTTTACTCATGCACTGAATGTACCACCAGACTCTTGGGGTTAGAGTTGGGGTTAGGGCTCTCACCAAATGCATTCACTCTTCTAAATTCAGGGACTGACAGTAGTGTTTGATGTCTCAGTGCATTTCCATTTCCCCCACACCACTCTTCCACATAGCCCCTGCCAGCATTCATTTTCATTCTCCTTGATAGTATGACCACTGACCCCGAGCTGTCAACTTGAATGGATTAAGAAACAACTGGCAAATTAGTAGAGCGCTACTCTCTGTGTGTATATGGATGATTGACATGTAAGCCAGAAACTGAGAGGAAAGCTCACCCCAGATGTGGGTGGCACAGGCCAATAAGCTTGTAGTTTGGATGAAATACAAAAAGAAAAGAAGGAAGTGTTTCTATTTTGAAAAGCTCCATCCTTCATCATTGCCTTTGGACACTGGTCTCTACAGGGAGCGTCCAGGCTTTCAACCTTGACTGGGGCTGCATCCTTGATCCCACTTGTTCTGGGGCTTCTGGCTTCTTTGAGAGAGCAGTCTCTGGATCGTCTGGCTCTCCTATGTGCAGATCACCATCGTAGGATCTCCTACTTCTGATCCCATAAGCTACCTAATAAATCCCCATGGACAATTAGATGTACTTGTTCTATGGATCCTGTTCCTCTAGAGAACCCTAATACAGTTAAGTTGTCAACACCTTGAGGCCTAGGTGTGCTCTCACACTCCACAGTGTACCTCAGTGCACCCCGTGTGGTGCACACCCACAGTTGTAAGTAGCTCTGCCTCCCCTGGTAGCAGTCTGGCATTATTCCAGGGCCTCATTCTACGTCTTTGCAGGGTACAAAAAGAACAGACTTTAGAGTGCTCTTTTTGCTGAGTCTGATAAGCATTAATAAAAGTGGATTCTCATACACTTTTGTAATTCTTCCTTGGTACCCTTAATCTCCCCTACTCTTCACCAAAAATGAACTCAGACCTTAAACTCAGATTGGAGGAATTCCAAGCACAAAAGACCAATATCCACTGAAGTACCTGGCTGATGTCCTGCTCACAATTCAAAACTTGTATTTACCCCTTGCCAACTGCTCCGCCACGAAGCCCTGGGTTGAATGCTAACTTTATTCCTGAAACCTTTGAAGAGAGACTACAGAAAAGCACCTAAAAAAGCTACACAATTCCACTGCTTCCTTTTGGGTCCAGTATTTTTAAAAGCAGTTCAGGAACTGATGCATGGACTTTAGAGTCAGAAGGATTTGATTGCAAACTACAGGGCAGCTATTTCTTAGGTGCACTTTGTAGAACAGGTTTGTGTTTCTGAGCAGGACTCACACACGACAACACATCCTGTTCACACAGATCCAGAAAGCGTGACCCTGGACCTGCATAGCCTAGAAGTCCCATCTGAGCTCCACTCTACCAGAATATGTGGCCCAAGCAACTGCCCATGTACTGGGTGTGAAAGGGATGCATTGAACACACTTAGCACAGAATAAGGTTACAATGAGCATCAGCACTTTTCACGGTTTACAGCTTGTACCCAGGATGTCCTCATGAGCACCGGAGTGGGGAAAGTTTTATACAGCCACTTGCAAGAAGGTCCTCTTGGCGCTTTCAGTAGCACAAACATGCAATTCACCTCCTGCAGGATGGAGGCTGACTGCTGCTTACAAAGGGATGCTGTGCTCCCATCCCGTAGAATTGGCAGGCACAAAGAGGGAGGCAAATGGTGCTCTCTGGCATCATTCCAGCTTGGGCATCAGGGTAGGAAACTCTGGGGTAAACGGCATTGCCTGAGTGATGTTCCAGAATCTTTTATCTATGTATTTATATTTTGGTGATAGGGTTGAACCCAGGTCACCACACTTGCTGAGCAAGCATTCCGCACCCTTACCTCCTCTTCCTGAATCTTGACTCACAAAAGAGTGTCTACACAATCAGCTTAATTACAGTAGCATGGCTGATCTATTTTCTTCCAATTCCTCTTTTCTTCTTCCTTCTCCTACTTCTTGCTCTCTCTCTTCTTCTCTTATTCCTCCTTTTCCTCCTTTTCTTCATCTTTTTCTCCTTCTTCTTTTTCATCTTCTTCTTTGCAGAACTGGAGATTGGACCTAGGACCTTCCCAATGAGTTTCCCTGGCATTTGTCAGTTTTTATTTTGACACAAGGGCTGACTAAGTTGCTGGGTTGCCCAGGCTGGGTTAGAACTTGTGATGCTCTTGCCTCAGTTTCCCAGAGTGCTGGGATTATAATCATGTTCCACCACGTTTATGCAACTGACTCCATTTTTAATGTGCAACAATTTCCAGTATTCTATTTCTCCCCCTTCCCTCTTGCCCCATATCTGTGAAAGCTGCTTAGAAAGCCTGGGTGCATCCTTCAATTGTACCTGAGGAAAATACCATGTATTGTGGTTTAGATGTAAATGTCCTTCAAAAATCCCATGTGCAGAGGTCGGGCCTGTTTGGAGAAGGTCACCAGGATGTGACTGAGAAGGGTGCATTCGTGCCCTGTTCCTTTCTTCTCTCTCTGCTTCCTTGGCACCATGAGGTGAGCAGCTTTCCTCCACTATTGTTATTTCAGACTTGGAGCTTGCTGACCATTGACTGAATTCACTGAAACTGTAGTTAAAATTAATCTTTCTTCCTTTTACCATTTCACATTGCAAAGTGAAATTCCTGGAATGTGAACATGACAGATATATGGCAGAGTGTCCAGACTATGTTTCCGTAGACCTTTCTCTGCCTTCATCCCTCAGCAGCATAAAACCTATAACCACTGTCCTTTCCCTTCCCTTCCCAAGAAGGAGCCCAGCATGTTGTGTGTCTGCTCTCCCTCCCTAGAAAGCTCCACCATGTGAGAAATGTATCATTTCACACCTCCTAGAGGCCCACAGAACATTGTCAGCCCCAACATTGGAACCAGTTTTGTGCAGGGGCCTCAGTCACACCCTCTGAGGTCAACCACAGAGCAGGTACTTTGCTTTTCATGTCTCTGACTGGGGGTAGCTAGGAAAGAAAGAGGCGAATATGGGCCATGAGACTGAAAGGACTGAAGATGTGTCTGGTTTCAGCCAGTTTCCAGCTGCACAGCATCCAGCACGTCACTTACGTGCGCTCAGTTCTCAAAAAGGGGCTCCTGGAAATAGGACAAGTCAGTGGAACAGACTATAAGTACTCAACATGATGTTTGCACATGGAAGAAGTTGAACATATGTAATCCAAAAACCCAAAATCTGAAACTTCCGTCAAGTCTCACAGTCACACAGAAAACATAGAAAATTAACTTCAGGCTATGGACACAAAATGAATATGAAGTATAAATTTTGCGTTTAGACTTCAGTCCAATCTGCAAGATATATCACTAACTATGTGAATATTTCAAACTCTGAAACAGTTCTGGCACAAAAGTTTTTGAACAAGGAACACTCAACCTATAGTTGATGAGTTCTTCTGTTGATTTTATGAGAAAGGGACTTCAAAATGACTAGATGATGGGACAGCGATTTAAGGTGCTTAGCATCGTGCCTTGGGTACAATAAGCTTTGAACAAGTAGGTAAGTAAGCTTTGAACAAGTAAGCTTTCTTCCCGTTACCCTCCTTTGTGTTGCTCCTCCTTTATCACTTAGAAACTCAGAAATAGATTTTTTTCCCAGTAAGATGGGTTTTCAACCCAAGGTCCTCACACTGAGCTGCATCCCCAACCCCTTTACCACCATTCTGTGAGACAGAGTCTCATTTGCTGAACTGCCCAGGCTGGTCTCAAACTTTCTCTCTTCCTCAGCCTCCCAGATGCTGGGATTATGGGTATATGACCCCACGCTCTGCTCAGCAGTAGATATTTTTGTCTTCTTAGGTGTATCCTCTTAGTGTCTTGTCCCAATTTTCCGGTTTGCACTGGGCTATCTGTCTAAAAATAAACTCATGCCAAAGAAGGTTTTCATGATCCTAAGCCCAGTATGTACCTGGCAGACCAATTTCCGCCAAAGCCATGTGAAAGGAGGAAATCAGATTTTTGAGACTGGAGTAAAAAAGAGTCCATCTCATGGCGCATGCCTGTCATCCCAGCACTCTGGGAGGCTGAGGCAGAGAGATCACAAGTGAGACATCAGCCTGGGCAACTTAGTGACTTAAGGAGAACTGCCTCAAAACAAAAAATAAAAAAGAGCTTGGGATGTAGCTCAGTGAGAAAGCCCTGGCATCAATCCCCAGGGCTAAGCAAAAATGTCTGTCTTGTGAACAGTAGAAGTCATAGTAAATTTGTTAAAATGCATATCACAGACTCAGAATTTTATAAAAGAAAATTTTCAAAAGAAGAAGAAGAACAAAGGGTGAGAGAAATCACAGTGAAAAGAAGGTGGATGGAGAATTCAGGGTCGTAAATGAAAGGTAATAATTAGGAAAAGAACCTCATAATAGTTGTAGGTAACTATAATTATAAACGACTCTATAATTTAGGGTCTTATAATTTTGAACACAGCACTAAAGTTAATGATAGTTAACAAAAACTCTTTTTGCCACAAGGCAACCAAGACGTAAAAGAAAAACTTCCTTTTCTTTTTTAGCTCAGCCTCTACTGATCTCTAATTCTTTGCCCAGTCGAAGAGGAATTTGATTACCTTTCTGTTGTCCTCAATTTAGGGTGACCTTTCTTTGACATCTAGAAAACTCTTTATTTTCCAGAGGCAGTTCCGGGTTCCAGCCAACTCTTTGTTGTGGAATAATAGGACCTTAGATTACCAGGGCTGGGCTGACCTTGGGGCATCTCCTATGCGTCCAATTCTTTGTGCTTAGGGATCAGGAGACCTGGGAGTAATCAGGCTAAATAACTACTCCCAAATCACACAACCTTCTCCTGACTGAATATCTTGCTTTTCTGTTCTGTGTTGTACCACAATGGGCCTTATCTGAGTATCATTGTGGACACCCCTGATGCCTTTTGCAACCGGTCCTGCTGCGCTGGGTGGCCACTTAGCAAATCTTAAACCATGAGGAGAGCCTTACGTATCACCTCATACATACAGCAGCCTCCTTCGTGGCATCAACCTCCTTTACAGCGTCTGCCTCCATCTGAACAATTACAGGGACAAACAATAATGCCAGAGCCAGCACAGGCCCTGGCTGTCTTGCTTTCTCTCTGTCATTTTTAATAAATACCTTGTGCCGACCCTGTCGTTTTTCTTTTGTGTACCTTATTCCACACCTTAAATTCTTTATTCTTAGACCAGAAACACTTTTTTTCTTGAGCCTTGGTCCCTCTTAAGCTTTTTTGACCCTGTTTTATTGTGTTTGTTTGGTTGTGTCCTCAGATGCTTGAGTCTGTTTAAAATTGAAGAGCTTGGCAAACTACTTGTAAAAATGAACATTCTCATGTACTTTGTTTCATCTTGATTTGCGACCGGTCAGTACCTCTCTTTAGTGCCATAGCAACCATAGAAGAGGCTGCTCAGGAGGCTGAGCAAGTCTGGAGCACACAAAGGTCCCTCCTGCTGGTCTCTGGACTGGCACGTGGGTTTATTTCCTTCCAGCTCAGTTTTGTTTTCAACAACAGTCTGCGTGTTCTTTCCATTAAATCAATGTCTGGCATCTGTGACTATGTCTAGGAATTGCAGACAACTGCTGGGGGTGAGATAATTCCTTTTATCCCTAAAATTAACCAGGTACCATAATCTCATTCTCCCTAATTTATTCCTGATAGCCACCACATAGTGCAGGGTTTTAAATTTTTATCGCATTTTGCCTTTTTGAGCAGATAGTCACCTTCTTTTCTCCTTACCTTTATATCTTGTTCAAGTCTCTAAAGGTGGAAACACAGCTTTTCCAAACTGTGCATAGCTTCTTTAGTTTATGGCAGGCTTTCTCTTCTGATTTCTGCACTGGAATCTTGCCTATGAAATGTGTCCAACTCTTCCTAGGTAATTTCTCAGTTTTACACTAATTCCAATCATGTTGAAACAAAACAGACTTGTGAGACATAAGCTCATATTTTAGCTTCTAAGAACTTGTATTTTTTTTTCATCCAGTACTAGGATAAGAAATCACTTGAAGAAGGCATGGAGCTGTGTAGGCAGCTCATGGTCGCTAGCTTATTGAAGGGCAGTGTTTAAGAAAAGCAAACACAAACTGGATGTGGTGGTGCACTCCTGTAATCCCAGCACCTCCGGAGGCTGAGGAGGAGGATCACTGTGAGTTCAAGGCCAGGCTGGGCCACAAAGTGAGTTCAAGACCAGCCTGAACTGCATAATGAGACCCTGTCTCAAAAAGACAAAAAAAAAATCAATGAAAAGCAAATACATTGCTTGACTCTAGGACCCTCAGGATCATCACCATTAAGACAAACTAGTGGCCACAGACCTGTTGTTGCTCATGCACACCCATGACGCAGCATATGTGAAACATCCACATAGTTCTGAAACACAGAAGATCCTCAGCAAGTATAGCAATTTCTTCTTTGACAGCCCCTGCCACCAGCCACAGGAAGTGCTGAGTGGACTTCCAAAGGTCTGGTTACTGTTGTTAGTTCTTTCCTGAGTGCTTACAGTTTCACTACTTAATTAGGGGCCACGCCCGAGCTCTTTTTGAACAGCATAAGTCATCAAGACTGACTTTCTCCTCCTGGGAGAGGCCCAGGCTTTTTAATACAACTCCAACCTGTACCAAATTGCCCTGTGTCTGGTGATAGCTCTCTGGCTGGGAGGGTGGGGTGGGCACAGACTAGCATCCTTGCCCACCATTTTGGCCTCTCTTTTCCTGGATTAACCATATAAGAAGTGTGAGAAACAGCTCTGGCTCCCCTTTTCTGACAGTCTTCCTGCAAAGTGAGTCACTCTGTTCTAAGAAATCGCACAGACCTCTGAAGGGTAGGCAGAGAGGAGCAATCAGGAGCCATCACAGTCCTAAAAGCATAAACTTTAGAGTCAGACAGATGTGTCATTTCAAATAGGAGATCAGACATTCTGTGGCTGCAAAGGAAGTAGCACATTACTTTGCCACCATGAGTGCCATTTCCTTCTTGTATAAAAGGGAGCCCATATTTGTTCAAAAGACAGAATGTGTATAATGTGCCAGTCACACTGTAGATGGGAAATAAATGTTGGCTTCCTCTCCAGATGTTCTACACAGACACCAATGCCTCCCTCTTCACTAGTATGCTGGGCACCTGCCTCACCCACACCCAAAGAGTATTTCCACTTGGTTTCACAGCCTGCTCAAACCCACCCATAAGAAGAACACACTTCTCCAACCCTTGCCCATTCATTTAATCTACCCATGGGCTCACACTGAAATCCTCACATAGGAGACGGGAGAAAATGACATTTCATGTTAAAATATGAACCCATCCCTTCAAGGAACACATTAAATCAATAGTGGAGCTTCTGAGATGGTTTTGTAATTTAGAAACTCTACAAAGGGCTCAGAGGTTTTCAAGAAATGTGATAGCTTGCATTCCTGTCAACTGTGAATGTACCGTCTATGTGTCTCTGTCCATTAGTGCTGCTGCAATAAAAAGCCATAAACTCATAAAAAAAAAAAAAACAAGAAATTTATTTTTCAAAGTTCTGGAGACAGAGTCTAAGGTCCATGTGTCCTGGCATCTCCCTGGTTCAGAGGATTGTCTTCTTTGCTTTTCTGACCTTAACTAGCAAGAGAAACAAGCTATCCTGGGCCACCTTTACAAGGGCACTGATCCCAGTGGCCTCAATCTAATCATCATCAAAAACCTCTCTCCTCAGGGGTTACCATTCCAATTCAACAAAAGGATTTGTGAAGATACACATATGATTGCATGGGATAGCATACACACAAATATTATTATATGTTAAAATATGCATAGGAGAACCATATCATATTTTAATTACTTAGACTGACCTTTGGAAATAAAAGGTAGTCTTTCATTTACTAACAAAATACTTTCAGATTTCTTTTACCCAAAGGTTTCAACATTTTTATTCAAGATGAAAAACAGTTTCGTCAACTTGCCATTATTTTATTTTTTTCCTGGCTGGATTTTCTTTTGTGAAATTTTTTGTTAGCACAAGTTCATGGTCCACAGTGCTTACATTCCCTGTGTGGGGTTGATTCATGCACACGGCCCAGGCCACACCTTTTTCACCCCTTCCCCTCCTCCCCCCTCTATCTCTTGATTCCCTTCCCAACTGAGAAAGCTCTGTCTCCCTATGTCTTACTACCTATCTTTTATTTTACTCTTTATTTATCATTTGGATTTCTCATATAAGAGAACCCATATAATATTTAAGCTTGTGTGTCTGATTTATTTCAGTTATCTTTATGATGTTGAGGTGCATCTACTTTCCTGTATCTCAAGTTTATCTTTCTTTATAGTAGAGTAATACTCCATTGTGTGAAAATATCACATTTTCTTTATCCATTTATCTGCTGATGGATATATAGGCTGCTTCCAAGATTTAGCTATTATGCTAGAAACCTAGGTGTGCATGGATTGCTGTAATATATATGATCTTCAAAGTAATTACTATAGAGTAAAAACTATGATTCTCTTACTTTGACTGCTTACCATCATTGGGCTGTTTTCAAATTAGTCTCCACAAACAAAGGTGAAAGATAAATATTGGCAGTATGTTGTGCAAGGAACCTCACAAGTAAATCATAGCTATTAGACATTAAATTAGTTGTTTTAAGGAGATAGAACCATTCCTGTTTGAAATTGCGAAGTCAAGTGGTGGTTGAGGAAAGAGTAGGAAGACAGATGGGAGAAGGAGTTTGGGGGACAGTGTGTGTGACTAAAGAAGTGATGGCAACAGACTCTAAATGTAGAGAGCTTGCTAGTCAGTTTTCTGTTGCTATAACAACATGTCTGAGATAGTCTGTTTTTAAAAGTTTTCTTTGGTTCCCAGTTATGGAAGATCCAGGCTACAATCCATTGGCTCTGTTGCAGGACATGAAAGGGATGTGCAGAAAGGGTAACCACTCACCTCAGGTCCAGGAGACAATAGAGACAAGGGAAGAAGCCATGGTTCCATGGTCCCCTCCAATGGTCGCACTTCCATGGCTAAGGACCTTCCACCTGGCCACATCGAGAAGGATTCCACCACCTCTCAGTGGGCCTCCTTGGTGAGCAAGCCTCCCACACATGGCTTTGTGGAAGTGTATTTCCAAACAATAGCAGTGATCAGTGCCTGGGACAGAGCTTTTTGTTTATTCCAATAATCAGCAAGAGTTTACTGAGTGTTCTTGTACACTAGGCTGCAGATATCACTATGAAATTGATACTTTCTCAAGAATCTTGCTCATTCACTGGCTGTCCCTACTCCAATATCATGCAGGAAACAGGCTACAGATTCACATTGTCTGAGCTATCTCTGATGTGGACAGAGGTGTACCACACTGGCATACATTAATGCTACTTGATACTTACACTATACCATAACCAACCCTTCTCTTTCTGATAAATACAAGTGCACAGATCTGGCTAAAGTTTGATTTACTGCATCAGACATTTACAGGACTAAAACCATTGCTCAAAAGACAGGAACAGCTGCTTCCTTTGACTGTTGTAGTTTTCATGGTGAATTAATTAAGTGACACAGTGTGAGTCCAGCATTAACAGACAGATTCTCTCTTTCTTTCCTGGGAAAAAATCAGGGCTTGTACCTGGATGGGGGAGGTAAGTGTGTGGGTGTGCAAGGCAGCTAATTATGTGTTAACATCTCACCATTCTTCCTCAGGTAACTGTAGACTTGGGCTTGGGTGGGAGGGAGCAGAAAGAAATACAGAGGAGCTTGTGGGAAGAGAAACAATGGTCAGTCAGGGCCAGGACATATGACTCAGCCCTGAGGTTTCTGGCAAGTAGCTAGAAGCATTGTATAACTCTTTAAAAAATGGTACTGTATCTCAACCTAGTCCAGAGTCCAACAGATAGGACAACTCCTTCTAAGACTCTAAAGAGCAACAGCACTGCTCCGAAGAGTAATATCTGTGAATATTTTCCCTAATAATGGAGGTCAGAATCACCCGTGGTCATTAAAAAAACGACAAATGGGGCTGGGGATTTAGCTCAGCGGCAAAGTGCCTGCCTGGCAAGCGCAAGGTAGTGAGTTTGGTTCCCGGTACCAGAGGAAAAAAAAAAAAAGAGACAAATACCCAGGTTCTACCTTAGGCTAGAGTCACTGAGTGACCTTGCCCTTGACCAGACCTCCATCACTCAGCCTCCACAAAGAGAAAATGGAAGATTCAAACAGGAAGATCTCAAGTTCTAGCACAACTTGAGCAATTTAGTGAGACACTGTTGTAAAATAAAAAATAACAAGGATTGGAGATTGAATCCAGGGCCTTTGTACTGAGCTACAAAGACAGCATAGATAAAGACCATAGATGGAGACCATAGATGGAGGCCGTAGATGGCATACATGGAGACCAGAGATGACATAAATGGAGACCATAGGTGACATAAATGAAGACCATAGATGACAACCACAGATGGCATACATGGAGACACTAGATGGACACCATAGATGACATAGATAGAGACCATCCTAAACTGCCCACACAGGCATCTTTTCACATGGAGGCTGCTAGACTGTGAGCTTCTGGAAGGGAGCAAACCAAGTTACTATCTCAGCCAGCAATGTGCCTCTCAGCTTCAAAGGGTCATTTAGCCAGTGTGACAGTCAAAGAAGGCATGGCTGAGGGTGGTGTGTGGATTCAGAATATTAGGGTTTTAGTCTCACTGCTAATAGCTATATGACATTGACTAAGTCAGTTTTCTCTCTGATCTCCAATTTCCTGACCTTCAAAGTAAAGGGTCACAGTTGCCTCTAATATTCCCAAAGAATGGGTTCCATGTAGACAGACTCAAGCTTGATTTCTGGCTCCAGGACTTACTTTTGCCCAGAGATAAAGCAAGTGTCACCTAGTTTGCTAATTTCCTCCTGTCTTCCTCTCTTCTCCTCTAACCTGTATTCTGTGTGTATCACAGCTCCATTTCCTTCTGATCTACCTCCTGCTCATCTTGCTTTTCATTAATTATTCAGAGGGATGACAGTAAATATGGCTGAGTGGACAGACACAGTTAAAGCTGCTACTAGACCCAGATATTAGCTCCAGATCTGCAGAGTAGATGTTCTTAAGAAAATATCCATGCGGAGATAGTAGAACACCACTCTGTCAAATCCATTTAAATTTGCAGAACACTTTCAAAAATGTTGAACGTGGCATCCTACAAATTTTCCAGCCATTCTCTGAATCATGCAGACATAGACTGTTTTCCAATTTTCTAGGGGTGCATTTCAGGTCTAAGAATTCTGAGTGACCAAGTTACATATTTTTTGTTAGTACAACAATAATGACTAAATACTGATGAAGTATTCTGAATACAGTTTTATTTCCCTCTATTTGGCTGCTTCCTGATTGTAAGAATATTGACTGTTATTACCCTGAACACAAGGAATGTGGTTTTTTCCAATGCACAACTGCTTTTCATGTATTGTCACATTAACTTTAAATGAAAAACATAATGCATTGAAATAGATTTTAATTTTTCCAATCCCATTCTCCAACCTCACTGAAGAATCTATCTCAGAACGATTAAATTGTCCAACTTTTTGGAAATAGCAGTATTCTATTTCATATCTACTATTTGAATTTTCCAAATTATTTCCTTTAGTACCTTGGAAACTGTGTTTATAATTTTTTTGCTTAGTTCTGTATTCCCATAGATTCAAAATTACTTTGGAATTATTTAATGGAAGCAACAGAAATTACATAATAATGCAGAGTGACTATCTGGTTTGTATGTTTTTTGTTCTTCTTGGAAATATCAAAACATACCAAAAAAAGAAAGATTATCTCCTCAATCTAAAACTTTTTAACGTCATTCTATTCACTGGCAAAGAATAGTTGCTGAATCCAGATGGTGCCAAAAGAAGTCTTAAACCTCAGTGGATTTTTGAGCTGTGTGCTTGTACGTCCACAAACAAGAGCTCAAATTACTTCTGTCTGCCATTATGAGGGGCACGTGAACTCAGTGTAAGAAAGTGCCGATTTCCACAGTGAGTTTCAAAAATAAACCAAATATGAAAAGGAGCTCTTTCTAGCTGAGGCTTAGCCACAGTTTTTCACTGTTTCCTATTGAAAAATAGTTCATCAAAAATTCTTTTTTGTTGTATTTCTTACCCAGCTTTCATAAAAAACATTACTAGCCAAGTTATGTTTTCTGTAATACTTTGCCATAATACTGCAGCAATAGTATCGATATTAATGATCTATCACATTACTATTATACTATGTGTACATTAATTTGCTCAGCAGCATGAGAACTTGTGTGTGGAATTAAATGTGTGTGGAATTAAAAGTATGGGTCTTAATTTATACATTAGAAATATAGCTATTGTAATCTTGCTCCTAATAAAGAAGGATGTGAGACATAACTGTGAACTTCACTCTTCAGGGCTGGTACATTTTTTTTCTACACCAACCAGATATCTACTTTAAGACATCATTTCTTAGGCTGTTTTTTTAAAATGAGTGAACCCATTTATGACTCCTTGATACTCTTTGATATGTTACAATATGCCCAGTGCCATAGATTAACTATAGATTTTGGTACAACTCAAAAATATAATAAGAAAGACTCTGTAATTGTTTGCCAGTGTGTATCCCTGTGTTTGTGCATTTAATCCATTTCTCTTTCTGAGATTCTGCTCTTTCTTGAAAAATTATTTTTGCTGCTCTTTGTTCTCTTTATGGGTGTATTTGTTGAGTCTCCAAATCAGAAAAAAATATAAAGGAAAAAACATTCACATGTTATGATTTATTGTCAAAACGGTTTTGGTGGTGAGGGGGGATTCACTCCTGTTTATGAATAATATATTTACACTATTAAGTCTCTTGTGAATGCTTAAGATTGATGTTCAAATGAAAGACTCTAAGTATGATGAATTGCTACCACATAAACATAGTCAATCTTTATCAGCTTCCATTCACAAAGAGCTGGGATGGCTTGTGGGAATGCATAAGAAGTTTTAAACTGGTACTTTCTGCTATATTCTTGCAATTCCTCTGGAAGAGAAGATATTGAGCAGGAGACCCAAACTTTCAAACAGCTTGAGTAGATATTGGCACATCTGAGGCCAAGCAGTAATGTATGCTGGGCTTTATTAACCCAAAAATGGAGGCAAAATCTAGGACTGAGAATTGGGGATCTAGGATGACGGAAGTGTTGAAATGTCGGCACTTCAGCATGTATTAAGCAGGCAGTAAATTTCATCTAGACACTAACTGGTGTTACAGAAATGGATATGGGTGGATTGAAGAAGCATACGATTTTCTGTACAGTAACTTTCCATGACTAGAATTTTATAACTTCCTGGATTCTTTATTCATTTTACACTGATTGAGTGCAGATGGTGACCAGGCAATTTCTGTAGCTTTCTGGACACATTAAAGAACAAAACACTCTAAGGTCTTGTCTTCAGACAACCCACATGCTACTACTGAGTAAGAAACAGAAAGCAATTTATAAATAGGTAAGGACAGAATTTAGAGGATGAAAATGACTATGGAGGGAAAGAAAGCAGGAGAGGAGGGGTGGAGAGAGTAGGCACTGGGCAGATTTGCTTTTCCATTTTAATTGATTAGGGAAGACTTTATTGCTAAAGGGATATTTGAAGGGTCCCATGCAAGAAGAGAGAGAGCCAGCTGGGACAAAGGTGTGAAAGGAACTGTTCTTCTGGGTAATTTAGCACCAACTGCAAATACGATGGGCAGAAGTGGACTTGGCACATCTGAGGTGACCGGGATGGGAATGCTACCAGCAGTGATATCAAAATGAACTGCAGACACAGTGCATGCTGTTGCTGGGAGGCCATGGTACACGGAATAAAGCATGGTGGAAAGGAACTCAAATCAGCCACAGGCTGAATGTCTCACAGCATTCACCAAAGTCCTCCTGCTGGGCTGTGAAAGAATTCACAGCATCTAGGACCTATGTATCTGATAAAGATCTACATTTTCTGAGCTAAATACCTCAGAACTGACATCAAAGAAATGTCAATCAAGAGCTCATTTTCCATGTTTTTAGATCCTGAGCCACCTTGTACTTCACCAAACACAGAACTTACTCTGCTTCCATGGTCCTAAGATTGTCCTTTGGTCTCAAAATGTGGTTAAGGCTGTGAATTTGAACTTTGAGCCCACTAACATCTGAAACAATATCTGATCTCTTTTAGCTTTGCCTGGGTCAAACATTTATGTTCCTTCTTCAGCATAGTCAGGTGACTGTGTTCTTATTAAGAACTTGCTCTATCACATATTCTGGGACTGCTCTGCACTGCCCCCAGGGCCATCAATTGTCCCATCTCCTCCTAACCTTGAAGGTGATCATGGGACAGGAGTAAAATGAATCTTTATGCTCATGAATCTTTCTCTAGAGAAATGACACCAGCCCAAAGCATTGAGACAAGTCCATTGAGAGACATGCTCCCAGGAAAAGCAAATATGGTGACAAGAACCTCATGGAGAATTAACCTTTGTTTATGACTTTAAAAGATAAATGACACTGAAAAATAGAAGGGGTTGAAAAAAATAAATGCCATGCAAAATAAGCTGTTTGTACAAACGCATTCATACTGCATAAAAGTGGCATGTTTCAAAAGCTGTGAGCTGACCCTTTTGTCTGGATAGCATTGTGCATAAAGAGAAGCAGTCACTTATAAAACAACCACTGTGACAATCCTTGGCAATGGGAAGGGGATAAAAAAGAATTAAGAGGCATTATGTACATGTACCAACTCCCCATAATGAATGTAATCATTATGTACTGCAAACATGGGCTAATAAACTTTTTTTAAAATCCAAGGCAACGGAGAGCCATCCAATACATTTTAACATGCTTGGGGTTAGTGTTGTATATGATCATTTCTTTTAAAATGTTCTAGCTTATATTTAAAATGTCCCCCAAAGCTCCATGCATTCCCAGGTGGGGCATTCGTGGTAACTGGATCATGGGCATGGGATAACTGGATCACCCACTGGTTGGGATTAGTTCAGTTCTGGATGTGGCTGAATGCATTTACTGAAGACAGAAGGCTCAACCTGGGTATGCATGACATCAAACAACAGGTTTGTACCCTGAATAGAATAAGAAGGGAAAGGGAGTCTCAACACTGCTGCTGCTGCTTCCTGTGTGCCATGCTATGGACTGTTTCTCCTCCACCTTGTCCTTCTGAATTGCTGTCCTGCCTTGGACCCAGCTAACTACGGACTGAAATCTCTAAAGATTGCGAGCTAAAGTATACCTTTCTTCCTTTAACTTGTGGGAGATAAACAGTTTGTTCCAGCAATGAGAAAATGACTAAGACATAAGAGAATTTTTCTTCTTCATATATCCCTGTTGATATAAACATAAACATTGAAAACAATGAGGCTTTGGACACCCAGAGGGTACAGATATAACACTGGTGCTTACTGTGTGTCAGGAACTCAAGTAAGCCCTTCATAGAGAGATTCTTTTATTTAATTCCTACCAATCAGCTGTCAATGTGGCATCATTATCATTTTAATATTACAGAAAAGAGAACTTTTCCACATAAGGGAAGAGTGAAGAAAAACCATTAAAATCACATAACCAAGACAGAAGAGACCTTCAAGGTCATTCATAACCTTCTCATTAAATGTCAGAGGCAAAGGTGGTTAGAGAGGGAAGATGCACTGTTCACAGTCCTCCAGCCAAGTGTGCAGTTCAGACAGGATTGAGGACTGGTGCTCTGCCCCAGGCATCATTATACTACACATAACCTACACTTCCCAGGGCCCTCTCTGTCCTTCTGTCAAATTATTCACAGATGAAGCCTACCATCACCCTTTCTTCTGTAACCTGAGAGGCCCAAGGGATCACCACACTCAGGAGCAACTGATACAACACCACCAGTGATAAGTTCATGTGGACTAAGCATTCCTAGGCCCTCATTACAATTATAGCCTCATTTCCAGGCTCTAATTTTAAAATTAGAATAGACCGAAATAGGAGAGCATGTTAAGTATGGACCACTTTCACATGAACAAGTTTGTCAAAGTTGTTTACCCTCCTTTTCCTGTCCCTAGTCCCTCAGGAGGAAAAGGTCAGGTTGCACTAGCACCAGAAACCAATGGAGTTAAAAAGAAGACTGGCAGAAGATTGTATAGGCACAGTAGACAGTTTTCTGTTAATCTTAAATGTAGAGCTGGTGCTAACCTTCTATTTCATGAATTTCTAGTACTGCCCATCCTTTCTTGGGAAACTGTGCTAAAATCAAGCTCATGCTCACCCACAAATCTAGCCCTACCTCAGATTTTAGAGATGATTTTGTATAATTTGGACATCTGCCAACCTCTACACTAGTCACTTTCCTTGTACTCTTTTTGGTTTGATTGCATGTCAACTCGTTACTCCCAGGTATCCTTCCTGAATCTACCCCTGAGCACACCTAGTGAATTGTATTTCACTCACTACTTGGCAAAGGGAAATGGATTAGATGAAACACTTTGTGGATCCTTTCATCAATGTGTGAAGGAAAAATGGAGTCATGGAATACTTGAACTCTAGTTCCAGCTCCCACTCCCTCTCCCACGACCCAACCCCATGCTCTCTTTTGCAAGGTAGCTCAACTATCAAGAGGTGGGAGGCTGTATTGAACATCCCTTCCACACCTACAGGGCAAGAGCTTGCATGTTTGATAGGTTGCCATTGTGTTAGAGTATGGAATCTCTCTTGGAGCCTGTGTTGTACCCTGAACCATACCCAAGATGCCCCAGTAGAAAGACCAAGGATGCACCAGTAGAAAGAACATTCAACCAAAAGCCACAGGTTTGGAGAGAGCCCATTAACTTCTGTATGACTTTGGATGAGTCTTTCAAACACATTCAGCCCCCATTCATTTACCTACAAATTTATGATAAGAAAATCAAGCACACAGAGCAGGGTCAACTGAGATAGAAAGTCACTGTGCAGAATAACCGATGGCTTTCAAAAATGTTCAGTAACAGGTGCGAACAGGGGATATCCAGCCCTTGTTATAAGTGCAGGTTTATCTCTCATGTCTGGCATAATTCTAAATACTTGCTCTAATCCAAAATGAGGGTTTCTGCTGCTGCAGAGCTAGATTATGACACACTTGAACTGAGCGGCAAAGTGGCTGCTGAGCTGCGATCAAGGACATCCTGGCAAATCTGTAATTAACTGAGTGTTTAGTGGAATCACATTCATACTTCAGAATATTCAGCACAAGGACATGAACAGCTAGACTTGCAGTTCCAAGATGCAAAAAAAGCCAATACCCTCATAAACACATCTATGATCATTGAGATGTTTTCAATAAACCATAATGAAATTTATTATTGCACCTATAAGACTAAATGGATTTGCAGATGGATAAGGATCAGCTTAGTTCATCTCCTTCTGTGAAATTGCCCATTCAGACCTGCCCATTGCAATGTAATCTAGAGTGATTTGCAGCACATTAGCTCAAGGAACTTAACGTTACAACCTTCTGCTAAAGACACTTTCCTAATGGGCCCCGATTCTAGTGGGCCGTCAAAGTCTGATTTTGCTTTTATTCTTGAATTTCAGGAAGGCTTCAGACAGTATAAATAGGACAATGAAATGTAATGAAATTGATAGGAACTGTAAGGAAAATGAAGTTGAGGGCTGGAAACTGAAAGCTTGTGTGTGCTCGAGTCAGGAAGGAAAAGCAGTGAAGAGGGGGGCGAATGGTACACTCGTTCCACAGCCACTGTGGTACACATATGGAGCACTGCGTTGTGTGTGGGGAATGCCTGGCACACACTTTGCCTTCAACATAGCCCGAGTCCAGGCAGAGTAACAGGAATCAGCTCTAGGGAGAGAGAGGGAACATGGAAGGTGAAGTCGGGAGTGCATTAGTTTTCTATGGCAAACTACTACTAGGTGGCTTAAAACAACCCAATTTATTGTCATGCATTTCTACAGCCCAGAGTCCAACATGGACCTCTCTGACCCAAAAGCAAGTTGTTGCCAGGGCTGCACCCCTGCTGGAGGCTCCACAGGGAATCCTTACCTCTGCTGGTTCTGGCTTCTGGAGATTGCCCACCTTCCTCGGCTTCTGTGCCTTACTCCATGTTCAGTGTTCAAACTGTGCCTTTCTCCAGATGGGAAACTCTTACTCCCTCTCCTGGCTCCCTCTTTGGATTTTTAAGACCTACATCAGTTTGGTACAGCTGCTGTAATGAAGTAAAAAGCCCCAAGTCTAGTGGCTTTCACAAGTAAAATTGGCTATCCGCAGTCTCGAGGTCAGAAGTCTTGAGATGAAAGTGTTGGCAGGGTTGGTTCCTTCCCAGGGCTGGGAGGGAGAAGTGTTCTTTGCCTCCTGGTGACTTGCTGATGGTCTTTGGCTTCACCATGGCCTTTGCCTTCATCTTCTTGGGGTGTTTTTCCTGAGTGTGTTTGTATTCAGTTGTCGACTGCTTATAAGAACACCAGTCATAGGATTAGGGACTCATGCCACTCCACGATTACCCCATCCCAACAAATTACATCTGCAGTCACTCTGTTTCCAAAAACAAAAAGTCATTCTGAGATAATTAGGTTAAGATTTCATTTGGAATTTTGAATAAATACAATTCAACCTATAACAGGACCCTTGTGTTTATAACATGGTCCATCTGTTAACCCAAGACAGTCTTTGAATCAGTTAGAGTTCACTAGAGGAACAGATTTAACATGTTCCTACCAACCTGAGCCACCAGAGATATATGCATGACTGTCTCATTGGAGCTTACACCACTGGTGTACAAATTTATCTAATCATTTTTATCACTAATAAAATAAATGGGACAGTCATGCATGGAGGTGTACTGCAGTGATTCAAACAACCCAGCAGCAAGGCATATGAATTACAGCTCCACCAGGAATGTGTTAGAATTATGTATGGCTAATAAGGATCTACAAGGTACACTTACACTGGCCATTTGCAGAGTCAAGGGTACAAAAAATGCAAAAAGACCATGTGTGCCCTGGAGATCTGAAGGACTCAGTCAAAAGACAGAGGGCTGGAACTCACTGTAGAGTCCCATGTGAGTACATATCAGGAGACCAAAGAGTCTGCACTGAAAGCCAGGAGATGACCCTCCAAAGGTGATGGTGAAGATGGAGCTCTTCCAAAGAAACAGGAGTGAGACTTCCTTCTTTCCCTTTTTTATTCCATTCAGGCTTCAAACTTATTGGTTGGTTCCATTCACCTAGGGTGGGTCTTCTTCCTTCTTCAGAAAGTCAATCATCCAGACACACCCAGAGCCTGCTAAACCAATCAGCCAGGATTTTCTTCTTCAAGTGGACACCACAGTTAACTGTAACAGTCTTCCTATAGCAATATCCTTAATTTACATATCTACAAGTTAACATGGACATGGATTCCATGGATTAAAGTGAATACATCTTTAGAGGGTTGTTATTTTGTCCTGCACAAGAGAGTTCTTGAGCCTGATGTCAAAGATGTAAAGGAATGTACCACATGATGGGAATATTTGGAGGAGGGCACAGTGCACAGAAAGAGTTGCAGCCTTGTGTATTATGGAAAATAATCATGCACTCAGAAAACCCAGTGACTGGACCAGCTGGAAGTTTTGTGATCAGGCTTCGTTCAGTCAATGTAAACTGGTCAACTGTTCTTTTCATCTGCAAATATCCACTGCAGGACTCCAGCATAACCTTTCCTGCTCACTCTTCCAAACACTCTCACTGTGCCTTTGCAGTTCATTCCAGGAGGGAGCAAACCATGGTTATTGGGCAAATTCTGCCCTGCTTTTTTGTAAAGTCTTTTTGAAGTCATTTTCTGAACAGTGTGTTTATCTGTTGTCTATATCTACCTTCATGATACAATAGCAAAGTTAAGTAGCTCCAGGAAAGACAGTCTGGCCTTTAGAGCTAAAAGTATCTCATGCCTGGCCTTTTGTAGAAAATGTTTTCCAAATCCTGGTCTACCTACTTTACTAGATTCTTTTCTTCTTGGCTTTAGAGGACCTAAGGATTTTATTTTTATCCATCTCGCCACAGCCCACTTCCTTTAAGTGATCTTTGCCAATCCCTTGGTGTTAGCCTTCATCTCCTTGCTGATAACACTTTATAGAAACCAAGTGGTAGAGCTTATATCACCAATCATGAGACTTGTCTTGTGAACTCCAGATACAAATATCAAACAGCTTTATCAACATTTTCATTTGGGCAATTAATAGCTATTCTAAAGTTCACATTACCTAGAAGGAATTCTTGTTGTATCTCTGCTACTTTGACCTTTATTCTGTGACTTGAGCACACCAAGCTCTTCTTCATCTCTGGAGGTTTATACAATTATTCTTTCACTTGGACTCCTCATTCTAGATCTTCATGTTTAAATATTCATTATCTGCATGACTTCAGTTGAATCATCCCCTCAATGTAGAGTTCTTCTCTGACCATCTTTGCTAAATAAACTCTCATATCACCTTCCCTCGCATATTTCACTTTTATTTTTTTTCATTTTCTGAAATTATTATATTCTTTTATTGCTTATCATTTCTGTGCAATTCACTTTTTCTCCCTTCCCTTCTCTTCTCACACACTGGTATATCAGGTAAGTGAGGAGAAGAACTGGATCTCAATGAGCAAAGAGTCCACGGAGGAAGCAACCTTGGAGTGCTCTGGCCATCTCTTAGACTTCCAAGAGAAGCAGACACAGGTGAGAGACCATGTGTGAGGGTGCAGGAATTTCTTTATACACAAAGGGAAAAAGTCTCAGAAGAGAATTTTCACAAACTTTTGAGAGAGTTAATGACACTGTGTTATATTTATGCCTGTACACTCAATTTGTTCTCCCTTTGACCCTTGCCTGTGAGTCCTTGCTGTGGGTCTGCCCTTTAGAGGTCCTTCTATGGCCACCTTCTGGCTCTGACCCCCTCCATGGAAGAGGAGTTTGCTGGCAAGAGGGAAGCATCCTCCAGGAGCCCATCACCTCCCTTCCAGACTATGCTCAGGGTAGATTTTCTGCCTCAACAGCCTGGGATACTTCTCCCTGAGTCTGTGCAAACCTCTTCCTCAGTTTGTTCTCCATCAGAACATGTTTCTGTGCACCACCTGATCCAAGGGAGACCGCCTGCAAGGAATGTAGGCTGGGGTGCAGCATGCACACTGGAGCACCCAGCCACCCACTTCTTATACCTTTCCAGGTGCAGGTCAGGGTCGGGTGGGAACAGCTACAGGCAGCAAGTAGGGACTGAGGAGCGTAGCTTGGCTTTCTGTGCCTCTTCTCCTTCCATAGGCAACTACAATAACTAAATTCAACTTTGGCTCCTTCGATCATTGCACTATGCAAGGCAGGATGCTGGAAAACACTTAACAGGTCTCCATCCTGATGTGTAGCATTCAGGATGTGTGGTCCTCCATTTGTACTCTCCTCTAGACCTTGCAAACGTTACAGACAGTTTTGCTCCCTGCCCTTGGCACACGGCCCACTTACTGTGATTGCAATAGGCAACATTTCCTGGATGCTTATGGTGATAGCAGACGGTCTGCTAAGTACTTCACATGTACTAACTCATTTAATCCCACAACAACAGATGCCAAGTAGTTTGTGTTGAATCTGTGCAGGAAAACAGAGACCTAAAAAAGGCTCCCAGCATCTCCTTGTTTCAGTCTACACTTCAAGCCAGACTTGCCATTTGTCTTCATGTCCCATTTTGTTTCAGAGGTGAGCACACTCTGGTTCCTCTATGACAAGGATGGGAATTCCTTTTTAAAAGCATTTTTATAGTTTTTTCCTAGTCCACGTTTGTGATACACAATGATCATATTCAGTGTGGGGAGTTGGTACCTGTGCACAGCATATCCTAATTCTCTTTACATCCCCTTCACCTTCTTCTGTCTCTTGGGCACCTTCCCATTTGTGAAAGATCTATCTCCCTGTGTCTTATTGTCTAGTTTTTATTTTCCTCTTTGTACTTTCAGTACCTCCCATCAGAGAAATCATGCGATATTTAAGCGTGTGTACCTGATTTATTTCATTTAACATTATGGTCTCAAGGTGCATCCTTTTCCTACAAAGGACTCAAGTTTATCCTTCTTTATGGCAAAGAAATACTCCACTGGATATAACTACCACATTTTCATTATCTCTTCATCTGTTGATGGACATATAGGCCACTTCTAGGATTTAGCTACTATGAATTGCACTCCTATAAATATGAGTATGCTTAGAGGCTGGATGTGGTATAGCACACCTGTACTCCCAGCACCCTGGGAAACTGAGTCAGGAGGATTGCAAGTTTGAGTTCAGCCTGAGCAATTTAGTGACTTAGTAAGACCCTGTTTCAAAATAAAAAAAGGGGGGCTAAGGATGCATCTGTGTGCGAAGGTCCTGAGTTCAAACCCTAATGCTGAATAAATTGCTTTTAGTATTTTTCCCCAGACCTGGAAATATGTTCCTCTGTATGTTCAGGGGTGATTAAAGAGGTTGAGGTGAGAGATTATCCTGGATTATCCTGGTAGGAAAAGCCTCATCGCGAGGGTCTTTAAAAGAGGGAGACATCACAGTGAAGGCGAGGAAAGGAGATGGGGAGATGGAAGCAGAAGTTCGAGAGATACAAGTGTTCTTGGGCCATGTTCTTGGGCCATGGAATGTGGAGAGCCCCGAGATCCTCCCTCAGAGGTGTGGTCCAGCCTTTTTAGTAGAGGGACCAGCCTCATGAGAGCCAGCTTTTCTATGTGTGTAGGGCAGGGTGGTGGGGATGGGATGGTTTAAAGAGCACCCAACCTGCATCCTTGCATATACAGTTCACGGAGCTGTGGTGCTCCTAACAGGCACTGAGGGCCCAGGTCTTGGGGACCTCACTGTAGGGCTTATGGGAAGCACACAGTTTTGATGACATTTTGACGTCAGTGCAGACTTCTAAACTCCACAATGTAAAGTCATATGTTTTTGTTATTTTCACACAGTGTGTGTAGAGATTTCTTACAATAGCAATAGAAAATTAATACACTAGGTTTTTTATTTTATTCAGTTTTACTGAGACAACCAAGTTGTAGCATAATCGGCCCTGGGTTAGAAAATAGAAGATTTGGTTCTAATTTCAACCTTATTAAAAGCGAAGCAGGTAAACACGGACAAGCCAATTAATCTGCTTTGGTTACATTTCTGCATCTACAAAAACCAATTGCATTACCTTCGTCAGGAGTAGTTTGGGAGAGCTACTCATCCTCGAGCCTTAAGAGGTCTTTGTCAACTGTACCCTACAAATTATTATTGTGTTTTTCAAGGTAGCTTCTTTTTGCTCTGCTCTACTCTCCTGTTCATTTTCAGAAGACAGTCCTACCTGAGCCAGTAGGACATAAGCTGCTACATTACTGCACACAAGCTTTATTAGGGTGAGGTGCATTCCTTCTGCATCAAACATGTTATGACTTTTCATCGGGTGGTGATGTTGAACTTCACCAAATACCTTTTCTGACTTTATCAAGATGATCATATGCTTTTTGCCATTCATTTCATTGAAATGCATTATATTCTTAGTGACTTGCATATATGGAATTTTCCTTGTGGCCCTAGAATGAATCCTGCTCGGTCACAGTGAATAATCTATTAGATGTGCCATTGAATCTGATTTGCTAGGGTTATGCTGTGGATTTCACTATCCATGTTTTTCAAGGATATGGGCCAATTGCTCTCTGTCTATGTTGTGTTGTTGTCTGGTTATGGAATCAGGGTAACACTGGCCTCAAACTGTGTGTAATATAAAGTAATCCAAAGTGATAGCTGTGGCCACACACTACAGGACAGGTCACTGACACATATTGGTCTACCAGAAATGTCAAAATGTCAAAGTGTCATTACTTGGTTGTCTCAGTAAAACTGAATAAAATAAAAAATCTAGTGTATTAATTTTCTATTGCTATTGTAAGAAATCTCTACACACACTGTGTTAAAATAACAAAAAAAAAAATGACCTTACATTGTGGAGGTCAGAAGTCTGCACTAATGTCAAAATGTCATCAAAGCTGTGTGCTTCCCATAAGCCCTGCATCTGGGTTTCTGAGTTTGTTAACTAAACTGTTCTGCATTTGTTGCTGGTTTTCTTAAGTCATTTTATTATAAAAACATCTCAAATGTGAGACCCAGCAAAAATAAAAGAATTCTCCACCTTTCCAATATTTTGGGGATTATTTAAGAATATCTGGGATCTTCAACTACTTGGTAGAACTTAGCAATGAAGCAATCCAGTTCAGGGTGAGGGGTGGATGGGAAGCTGTCTTGGTTACTTTTCTCTTGTTGCTGAGACAGAATACCCAATGCCCAAAATGAAAGAAGGAAAGGTTTATTTAGCTTACAGTTTGTTTCAGTCCATACTTGGTTGGCTCTGAGGCAGAAGATAGCAAAGCAACAAGAGCAAAGGAGGGAACGACAGTGTGTGCAAGCCTCCTTCCCTCCCTTGTCTCGTAAGAAGGCTACCCCTACCCAGTGGGCAGCACTCACGTAGTTAACCTTCCTGACTTCTCACATTGACACAATGAACAACATCCTAGAGCAGGAAGGGCATGTCCTTTGCACCCCAGGTTATAGAACTGCTGAGTCACTTAGTCAAACCTCTAAACTCCCCAAGTTGACACAATGTATCAACCATAACAGAAGCTTTTTATTACTATTTCAGTGTGATTACTCATTGTTGGCTTTGGTCTGTTCTCATTTCTATTTCTCCATGATTCATTTTTGGTATGTTGTAATTAATTTAAGTGTTTATGCTTTTATTCAATATTTTATGTTTTAACAAGTGCATATGTTGATGATACTTTTGGTGGACATAGACTATCCTATTTTCTGAGTAGACCTTAACTATTCTCCTAGAAATGGCCAGCCAGTCCTCTGATGTCACAAACACTTTCTGATCAAGTCTGCTGGGTACCTTTTCAACAATTAATATTTTTACAAGACTGATTTTTGCTCAGTATGCACAATAAAGCCAAGCCAGGTGCTGAGATGCCAAAAACTTGTCCAAGCAATTCACCAGTGTGTACCTGTTTGTGGGAACCACGATGGATTTCATGTCTCAGCTTCCTTAGTTTCTCAGGACTCTTCCCAGATCCTCAGACCATCACAGCCCAGGGTCAAGGTCAAAACCCGACTCTCCAGAGGCCCTGCGGAACCCGCAGCAGGTCACTTCCATTCAGTGCTCTGCAGTGATACTTTTTGAATGTCTGAGTACAAAATCTGTGCTGCATGGCCTTGAAGTTGGAGTTAAAAGTTGTTCTTTGTACTCACTGTGAAACATTTTGCAGCAGTTCTTTTTAGAAGACCTGTTTCCAGCATTTATAAACTCCAAGGATGAGAAAATATTTATTTATAACTTCACCAACACCAGACTTGGCCAATTTTTAGTTTTGTGAATCTTATTTAGGGAAAATATATCTCATTTTTTGTTTGATAAGCATTACTTTGATGATCAATAAGGCAAACATCTTTTTACATGTTTATCGGTGATTATTAAAGAGAAACTTCTGGTTTATGTCTTTTATTTCTTTTTTGACTCTATAGAAGTTTTGAATTTTCTCTTTTGAGCCAGATTTATTAAGTTACAATTATTTTAAGAATTTATTAATATATAATTCACATAGCATACAATTTGCCACTTAAAGTGTACAATTCAAAGAATTTTAGTGAACTCACAGATTTGTGAAACTATCACCACAATCTAATTTTTGACATTTTTTCACACCTAAATGAAACTCAGTGTCCATTAGAAGTTACTCCTCATTACTATTCCCTTTCCTAGACCCTGGCAAACATTAACTTACTTTCTACCTCTGTGTAATTGTCTATTACTAATATTTCATAAAAATGGTATATGTGATTATTTGTGACATACTTTAACTATTTTAAAGCCTACATTTCCATGGTGTATTACTTACTGTCCTCTTTGCTAAGACAAAATACCCCACACTCACAAGGTAAAAGATGGGAGATTTATTTTAGCTAACAATTTGTAGAGGTTTCAATACACAGTTGGCTGGCTCCATGCCAGGGCAACTTGGCAGAATATCACAGAGGAGTAACAGTCTATGACAGGGTAGGCAGGAAGCAACGAGCCCTCGTTTCCCTTTTTATTCCATCAAAACTACCTGCCTTTTGGGTGATGCCATCCACACCCAAGCTGGGCCTTCCCATTATCCACACCCAGAACTGTGCTAAACCAACCAGTGGACTAATCCAGTTATCAAAAGTCCATAATCCAGCATCACACACACATGATCAAGTCACTCCAAAAAGCCTCACCAATGAGTGAATGAGGCTTTGAGGGGACATCTAGATACAAGCTATAACACATGATATGTGTTATATGCTTCAATATGCTACTGAACTGACATTTATGTGCTTTTCCATTTGTTTTGTGTGTATGTGTGTGTGTGTGTGTACATTTATTTCAATTAATCTTGGGTAAATAACAAAAAGTAGAGTTGTTGAGTCATATGGACTCTGTGTTTAATATTTTGAAGAAGCACCAAACTATTTTTCAGAGTAGTGGCTTCACCCTTCTGTACTCCAGTGAGCTAAATCTGAATGATCCAGTTTCTTCACATTGTTGTCAGCATAGTATATTCTGGGTTTTGTTTGTTTTAATGTAGACAGCCTCAGGTGTGCTATTGTGGCTTTGATTTGCATTTCCCAAATTCCTAGTGGCAATCATCTTTTGATGTACTCATGATCCTTTTGTTATCCTTGGAGAAATGTCCTTTCACATATTCCATTTTTAAATTAGGTTACCTTAGTATTATTGAGCTGCACTCAGATATAGTTTACTATTTATGATTTATAAATAATTTTCTCATTCTGTGCATGTCTCCAATTTCTGAATGGTATCGTTTGCAGCACAAAAGTTCTCCATTCTGATGAATTCAAAATTGTATATTTTCTATACACATAAAAGACTATGTCATCTGACAGATGCATGGTTTCTGTATTAAAACTCAAATTGTTCTGTGGTGTCAGATCTGGGAGCAGTGTCAGGACCTTGGCCATCTCAATCAGCTTCAGAATTGGGAGTGGGAGAAACTGAGGCACGAGTAACCTAATTACAAGGCTCTGATCTTGAGATGAGTTTCCCCCTTTGCTGTTCACTGCTCTGCCCCCAGGAGCAATAACAACTGTTTGCCCTCTTCAGAAATGCTCCAGGATGATTAAGAACAGTTAAACTCAGCCCCCAGATAGATCGAGAATCAGGGTGATTAATAAGCAAGCAAGGGAAGGAAATTCTAGAAACACAAGATCAATAATGGCATTGATTGCTTTAGAAATTGTCTGAAGTACATCTGCTTGCTTGTTTGTTTTTAAACGGGGGAACACCATATTCCTCCCAGCATGGAGCTCTCTTTTCCACGGCTAGCATGCTCTCAGTTGTCCTGTGACCACGACCTTTGCATCTGTACCCTTTCTCCTGCTGCTTGCCGCTCTGTCCAGCAGGCACAGCAAAAGCATCAGAATTACTAAAATATACGGTTTTAAATTTTTCAATCCCAACCTTACAGAAAATAAGTCCCCAAATCAGAGTTTCTAATTTTCTTTCTCTCTCCCTCTCGAATTGAGGATTGAATCCAGGCCTTTGTACTGAGCTGTGTTTCCAAGATTACTTATTAATTTTTGAGACCAGGGTCTTACAAAGTTTCCTGTCATAGGCCCAGACACACAATCCTGCCTCAGCCTCCCAGAACGCTGGGACCATGTTTCTCCCAAAATGAGACCTAGCCAGAAAATAATCAGCCTTGAAAACTAGAGACCAAAAATGCCAGCTTCAACGAGGCTGCCCTTGCCTCACTTGCTTGACAGGGTAGCCACTGGGCAGGAGAAGAGTGACAGCAGGGAGGGTAGTAAAAATGAAAACACGTAACATAAGGTAACAAAATAAAGCAAGATCTACACCAAATATAGAATGTTCAGTTTAATAAAATCACACTGTTTTAGCACACTAGCTGTTTCAATTTAGCTCCCAGAGAGCACCACTATGGGCAGCCTTTTAGAGATACAGGTTGGAGAGTTTAACCGCAGTGGGGTCCCAGTGGGCCTCTGGGGATTTCACAGGGTGCATCAGTGCACAGAGGATACGTGGGCACACCCCGTGGAGGATGAGGGAAGCCAGGCCGCTCCACATCCCAGTCAGAAACTGGCAAATCAGTGGGCAAATATCACCCCAAAGCCCGCTGCGCCTCTGTACATGCTGAAAGAACAAATTCACACAACAACTACAGAGCCCCTTTTCTTTCTTTTGCAAAATTTTCTCTTGTCATGGAAAAGAAGCCCAAATTGAGCAAATGCATACTATTTAATAGGTGTAGCACAAGCCAGACACATTGGTCCATACTTCTAATCCGCTGTTTGCCTCCTATGGCCTGGTTTTGCTTGTTTCAATTTGTTGTAACTTTGTATCAGACACCTTGGGATAAGTCTGTAGCAAACACTTTTTACAAACAAGTGTGATAAGTTCCCTGCCAGAGGGCCCAGAGGGTGATTAAGGTGGGCAATAACGGAATTGACCGAGGTCAGAATAAGATGAAGACCAGTGTTTACTTGGATCAGTTTACTTGGATCAGCGTAACTGTCAAGAAAGACTCGGAGGGAGTCTCAGAGAAGAGTCCTGCAGTCAGGGGGAGACAGGGGAGTCATAAGGGGTTGAAGATGTGGGAACAGGCAGAGGTGGTGAATGTAGCTGTCTCCCAAGTGCATTCCTCAGGACATCTCACTGCCTGGGAGTCCTCCCGGATCCCCCGCTTTGTATCTAAAGTTGTACATGGAAGTTGCAAACTGTCAAGGTCCTGGCCAGTTACTTGTGTCTCATAATGTTTCCCTCAGTGCATTGTCTTAACTTGACTTCTGCGCTGGGCAAGGATGCTGCTGAGGGTGTTAACCCTTTTAACTGTTTTTTAACTTTTATTTCTATCAGTTTCATACTGCTTACATCAGTTACGGAGACTTTGGTACATGTACACAGCACATCTTAATTCTTTATATGTCCCTTTTCCCTCCCCTCCCCTTTCCTCCCTGTCATGGTCTCCTTCCCATTCATGTCCCTGTGTCCTGTGATCTATCCTTATTGTACTCTTTAATGTACTTATGCTTTGGGTTTCTCATATGAGAGAAACCGTGCAATTTTTAAGCTCATGTGTCTGACTTATTTCACATAACACTATGGTCTCAAGCTGCATCCATCTTCCTAATGACTCAAATGTATCCTTCTTTATGGAAAAGTAGTACTCCGTTGTGGGTCAATACCTCAATTGCTTAATCTACTCATCTGTTGATGAACATATTGCCCATTGCTAAGACATAACTACTATGATTTGTGCTACTATAAATATGGGTATGCATGGACCACTGGAACATGATGTCTTTAACTCTTTCAGGAAAATACCTAGGAAAATAGATAACCATAATATGGCTGATCAGCTGATATTGCTGTGGCCAGTTTCTAGGGAACAAATGTCCAGTCACAGGTTAGTTGTAGCCTCCCCTGAAGCCATGAAGGTCTCCCAACAATGATTCTTGCCTGAGGGGTCAACTGCAGAAGCATCACTTTCCAAGCTCGTTCAGGTTGCTGGCAGCATCATTGTCCTCAGAGCTGTGTGAATGACCACCCCAGCTTTGCTGGTTGGAGTCTAACCTCAGTTCTCAAGGTCCCCCAGGTCCTGACTGTTGGTCACTCAGTGCAGCCACTCCCACCACCCAGCCAGCAAGGACAGGTTCTCGGCCACACAGGGCCAGGTCCCTCTTTTAAGATTTTTCACTTATGTCAGTCTGAACCAGGAGAAACTCACTTTATATTAACTCAGAACAGCTCATTTGAGGCCTTAATTCCATTGGCAAACTTTCGCCACTGTATTTTATGTAGAACATTAACTCACTGAAGTGATACATGGATCCCTTCCACACTCAAGAGCAGGTTTTGTAAAGACCATGAATAGAAAATGTTGGGCAACAGGCTCGCCTTGGGTCCATCACCACAGGGTAAAGCATCACATCAAAGTGGAATGCTTTATGTCAAGGTCATTGTGTCATAATGAGGCAGAGGGTTATTGTAGAAATTCAGTTCTAGGAAACCAGTGTTTACTCCAGGAAAGTTTGAAGTGAAATGAAAGCCAAAAAGATGAGGCAGGAAAGCAGGAACTCAATTCCACAGTCAAAACTTATCAGTGGAAAGAACAAGGAATGCTACCGTGGCCAGCAAGGGTGCCGAGGAATCAACTCACAGCAACTGTGTGGAAGGCAGAGGCAGATTGGCCTGCTGCTCCCAAACCCTTGTGTGTTTTATTGGATGTTTGCAAAGTACTATATCTTGAAAGTGAGGACAAGCGCCGCCCATATTGTTCACACACATTCTGTCCTTTCCTTGTCTCTGGGAAGATAAATGAGACAGCCTGGCACTTTGTGAAATGGGAAGCTCAGTGACCAGGACAAAGGCGAGCTTTTCCCATCGTGCTCTCATTGGTGGCTTTTGCAAGGCTTTCTTGATGCCGCTCTTGCCTTTGCCCTGAAGTTCACATACCTGGTCTCCTACCAAATGCCGAGATCCTTAGGGAAGGTGGGCAAAATGTGCCACTGAATCCCCACTGCTAGTGGATTTGGGGGACATTGTGGGATTGGGTCTGGACATTGTGGGATTTGGGGTCCAGTGGATGTGGCCTGCATCAAGTATGGGTGATCTCTATTGTAGGGGGCCCTAACTCCTACACCTGAGGGATTAGCCAGTGTTCTCATTGCCTGAACTGAATGGCTACAAAAGGGTTAAAATTTTCAGCACCCGAACTCCTTTGACACCACACTTCTGCCCAGTGCACACTGACAGTCATAAAGCACTGCACTGATGATGTCTCTGAATAGCACAAAATAAAAGTAAACACAAACACCATCCTTTCTCATTTTAAATTAATGTTTTATCTCTCCCCAAAGGGGTCAATCTTAAAGAGGTCAGCAGTGTCCACAATTTGCAACTTTAGGTACAAATGAATTACAATAACAGTGTTCCTGACAGATAAACAGCGAGCAGCCCTGGAAAATGGGTTCCAGAGATACCTGTGTGTGCCAACTCAGACCATTCTGTCTGCATCCCCTTATAGAAACCCCAGCTTTTCACCTTGACTGTCCAGCTTGACAGTGTACTTAATGACCTAAATAAATACTTGTCTTTCCTATATTCCTTGTCTGTGGTAAATGTACGGTAAACTGAGGCACGGCTGAGCCCATGAAGTCAGGTGAAGCTGAAGCAACAATGGAAGTTTATTGCAGCCTGGATGCAGGCAGGGCAAGGGCAATAAGACCATTGGCGCTGAGGGACAGGCGGAGGAAGGTTTTGTAGGGGGTGTTTGGACAGGGAAACAGTAAGGCAGGGAGGAGTGGGAAATTTTTAGTCTGGCTCTGGGGGTTGGGAGTCTTGGCGACACCCATATTATACAAGTACAGCTGCGTAGGCTGGCTGCTTGCTCATCTCCTTTTGCAAGCTCTGTCTATCTTTTGTTGTTGTTTTTGTTGTTTTTGGTATTTTTGAGACAAGGCCTTGCTAGGCAGTTCAGGCTGGCCTTGAGCTCACTTTGTAGCCCAGGCTGGCCTCAAACTCACAGTGATCCTCCTGCCTCAGCCTCCTGAGTGCTGAGATTACAGGTGTGCACCACCACGTCAAGCAAGCTCTGTCTATCTTTGCATCTCTGAAGCTGCAGTCAGTAGCTCTGCTTGGGGAGTTTTTCTACTCTGTCCAGGTGGGGATCTGACAGTAAATTGTTTTACTACCCATGTCAGTGCTCCTGTGTACCCCATCTGGCACAGCATGCCCAGCACCTACAATTTAGAGAGGAGAGGGTACATTTGGGGCTCAGAGTCCATGGCTGGCTCTTCCAAGACAAAAGCACAATGGAGGAAGGATTTGGTGGAGCAAAACTATTTAGTTCCTGGTGGCTGGAAGCAGAGCAGTGGAACAGTGCCAGAGAGGAGGAGGCAGGGACCAGATATAGACCCCAAGATCACACCGCTATGACCAACCAGACACACCCAAGGGTGTGTTTTACCAGTTCTTAGGCAACACTCGAGCCAACGAAGTTGATAGGCTTAACAGTCAGACCTGAGCACATGGCTGTCAGAATAAAGATTTTCAGGGCAGGAACAGGACAAGCTTAGGCTAAAGACTATAAAATTAAGTTTTGTTTAATAGTTCAGTTGATGATATGGGGATCATGTAGGAGGGAAGTATGTGGAATTTGACCAAAAGCAGTAGGAAGAAGTTAGAAATTCAGATTTCAGGGGTTAGATAGCCTCCAGGGTGACAGGTCATCAAGGGTATGGGGTATGAGAGACCAAGAAAAATATAACTTGCATTACTGAGAACTTGTCATCAGTCGAGTAATGTTCTAGATGCTTTGTACTCTTAATTCACTTATTCCTCATAACTGTCACATAAATTACATTTCCATCCACTTTACAGACAAACATCTGAACCGGAAAGAGGAGAGCAACTTGGCCAAGGTGGACCTGTGCAAAGCAGCACATCCGCTAGCTGCACATTCCAGAGTTGTGCTGCTGTCTGCTCAGCCCGGAGTCGCCGTCACCGTACCCATCACCACTTAGAACACAGAGCAATAGACAAGAATTAAAAAGCGATGGAACAGAGGTTCCTACTAGACAGGGAAGACACATGATGATGTTTTTATCTTAAGGGAAGACAGAAAGAAAGATTGGGACAGAAGGTGAAATTTTGGAGCCTCGTCTCCTTTTCAAAGGGTAAAGAAAACAACAGCCAAGATATTAACCCAGGGCAACCAGCTGGGAAACAAAGGAGTCTTTTTCCCACTTACCATCAGTCTTCTGGGTGGCTGATACCTCCTTGGCTGTTGCTTAGCAAAACACAAATATAACAAAAGTGATCAGCCAGGAAGAGAACTGGAGAGTAACTGCCAGGCTTGGTTCCAGATGGCATGAAGAAAGCCCAGAAGTCCTCACATGATCCCACTGGGTAGAGCAGATCTGCAGCTCATGGCGAGGTTGCTGGGTGGACCTTCTGTGTTGTAACCCAGCTGAGGAAGTGGGTGTGGCCGTGTGGCTCTGCAAAACCAGCAAGAGCAGACGGGAGCTCCTCAGCAGATTCCAACAATGCAAGAGGTCCAGGCGGTGAGATTAACAGGCCCTGGACCAAGCAGTAAAGCCAGAATCCATGCAGCAAGGAGGCTGTGTGAGAGCAGAACCACAGAAGCCATCCAGAATCGCAGGGCATCTCAGAGCACAGTGGGCATCAGACACTCGACAACCTTGTTTCCCTCCTGAATTAAACATGTTCTTTAATGTGCCTGAGTGATCTGGACTTTGAATGTATTCACTGTGAGAGTTGTCAGAATCAAAATGGAGTCATTCATGCCAAACCTTTACAAGGTGGAGTTAGGAGGACACGAAGTGCATGTGGTGCACACATGCCTATTAATAAAAACTGTTACAAAGGCTCTAAAAGCTGGGCCTGGCAATCTTACACAGGTTGCAACCTTCTGCAAGGATGCCTACTGAACACACACCTGCTCATCTGCAGACTCCAGCACCCCTCGAGATCCCCGTAGCCAAGTTAAGCATTGCAGAACAACTTACTTAAACTTCCTCATCTTTCCCTGTCCCCTTGGCCACCATGAATATGCCCGTGATCTGTCATCATATCCCTATCCCAGATTACAATTTTCTACTTATTGCTGAGTTAAAAAATGTTTTTGGTGGGGGATCTAATCTTTTTGTTGTTATTTAGATTGTCATGGCAGTTTGTCCTAAAGATCCTGTCTTACCTTTGAAAAGCCTAAAAGAACTTTCATTATCCTGTGTTCTTCAGCCCCGCTTTAAGTGTTTCTGGGACACAACAGGAAATTTAGCTAGGTTACAGTAAATTTACTATAGTAAATTAAAAGTGTGCAGTTCTGTAAAAGGAAATAATCAAGTTGTTGTACATGAAGTATTCAGGTCCAGAAGAGATGATACATGTGCACTTTGGAAAACTTCTCAAATTTTTACTTGCATCTCTGGATGCGTGGTTTGAGCTCCAAGACAGCTGAGCGACAGGGCAGCCGCCCTGTGAGAAACAAGACCAGGTCAAGGCAGCATCAAAGTCTAGAAAGGCCAAGGACACAAAAGGGACACTGGACATCTGCATCAGGATGGTGACCTTTGCGTCAGTGAATGCTACAGGGAAGCAAGAGTAGACCGACCTTTAAACACCGTGTGCTCAAAGCTTTACATGTATCACCCAGTTTAACTCTCGCAGCACCCGAGGGTAAGACGTTATTCTCAGCTCATGAACGAGGAACCCGGAGCTCAGATGATTAAATGCACTCCTCAGGTTGTGCAACTCTTGACTTCAGAGTTTGGATGACAGTCAAAGTCTTTGTAATTTTTTTTCTGCACTCTTGTCCCTGTGCCACAAGAGAAAGTTTTGCAGATCTGACTGGGCTTCTAGCTTGCATTTTTAAGTCTACTCGAAGCCTCTTCTAGTTGCCAGGTCAGTTATCTCTCAGAATGTATCATAGGAAGAACAGATGAGATAGGCATTATAGAAGGAGGAGGGCAAATTTGGTAGCATCCACAGGAGATAATTATGTAAGGCTAATTCTAAGCCTACTACAAATGATTTAAAGAGTGTATTTTATTTTAATTTAAACCATTTCAATTGCATTAAATTCACTTTAATTTGATTCAGGGTAGTTCAGTTAACAAGGTCTCCCTGTAAGAAGCTTTCTTTCAGGATCTGCAGATATGGAGATGTGTTAGATTGGTCCTGGGTCCTGCCCTCCCCTGTCTCCAAGGAGCTCAGACTTGGCTACAAGGGTCATGAAGCGGGCCCAGCTTATATGCCTCATTACAAAGTCTTTGTGGACAATTTCTCAGGGAGAGGGTAGCCTTTTAAATTCCGTATTAATTCAGAATAGCAACTGCCCCCCAAAGAATGTTCTTGGCAGGTGAGTATTTAAGTGTTTTGCACACTATTTCCACAGCGGTATATGACTGAAAACATTGAAGACATTTCACTGATGGGAAAGAGTATTTACCCATATTGCTATTCAGAAGCAATCAGTGTGTCTGGGAAAATATGTTCCTTATTTTCACAATCTTTAAATCAAAGCAGCTTCCAACATGACATATTAAAAGTAACTGTACTGTCTATTTCAATGAGAAAATTACAAAACTCATTCCTATTATAAGATAGAACACTTCAGTACAAATTTTTGGTAAATGTTGAAAACTAATGTAATTCTACTTGTCAACACTACTTTAAGCTATTGATCTATACTTATTTAAAATGTCTTCTCACAAATATTTTACAAATAACTGCTTATGGTTATGTAAACACAACTTTTAGATAAAAATCACTTTAATGTATAATGGTAGAAAATGTTTAAACTTAGCTTTATTGCATTTTGAAATTTAATATAATTAGGTCTTATTCTAAGATCAAATGAAGAACTAAAAGCAATGCACTTAGGAACAGAAGAAGTCAAACTATCCCTAATAGAAGATACAGCTCAGTCAGAAGATTCTTATGTCCGATACACAAATTCAGGAAAGTAGCAGAATACAAAATCATAGAAAGTTTGTTTGAGGATTCTTTAACATAAATATAAATTGGTAGTTTTTAAAATGTATTTTACTTTTTTACCCAACATAAATAAATCTAAGCATTATATTTAACATACTAAGAATAACAGTAATGACAACTACCATTTCTGGAGTACTTACTGTGCATCAGACACTCTTCTAAGAACTTTGGTTTTCCTTTGTATTTGTTTTTGTTTCTAAAGAACTTCATGCGTTAATCTTATGGTGGAGACACAACTTTTATGCATGTTTCACAGATTTCAAAACTAAGGCCTAAAGCAGTTAAGAACTTTGTCCAAGGTCATGTAGTGGTATGACTTTGAATATCAATTGATATTTAAAGGATTAGAATAGCCAGGATTTAATAATTGCTGGCATGCTAAATACAAACATTGTGTTATAGGATTCAAACAAAATTGTTTGTGACAGTTTGTAAGTGGTATTTGTGACAAGTCTACACAATGGAATCCTTGGTGAGGACAGACCTCTGTCAATCATTGCTGTAACAAAGGTTCATCTAAATGAAACTTTCATCTACGAGACCCATATAAGGTGCACACAGCAAGGAACACTTTCTCCCAGTTAATATTCTCTCGCCTGCTGCACGAGAATAGAAACAATTGACATTATCATTTCTTTTGCAGACTAACTTTTCCATGATAATTTCCATGGTAATTTTAATAAAATGCAAATGGAAACTGAATTTATTAAAAACTCATCTTTTTTTCATTTTCTCATTTTCAATTTAATTGGAGCATTAACATGAGTCTGAGAATAGGAAGAAATTGAATTAAAACCCTGAAAAAAAAAGGTCTCTTAAATGCACTGTTAGTATTATCCCACATGCTGTGTATTTGCTACCCGTGATCCATGGAGAGCTGAGTCTAGCAGCTTGGGGAACTTCTGTGGAGTTGGACAGACACTGTGGAGACCAAGTGCCCTTTCTGGCCAAGTGCAGATTCCAGAGTGTTCCTTTTAAAGGGAAATATTGTCATAGGTCCAGCAGTATAAAATTAGGTTATTTTTATCCTCATATTACTTTGCACAAAGAAGTAAATATAAACTCCTTTCTTTTAAGTTGCAGCACTCTGAAGTCTAGACAGATTTACAAACTAAAACCAAATAATTGCAAAAGCAAAGATAATTTAAATGGTCAAGAACAGTTCATATTGCTGAAACTAAATTGCTGCTTGTGGAGCTGTGGCATAGACCATCCCTTTAATGTTTGCATGCCTGTGCTAGTCTGTTGGATTGGAGTCAATTTTCTCACCAGTTTTTGAGTTTCCGTAGAACCTACCTCCCTGCGGTTCACTGTGATATCATTTGAAGTTCACACGGCAGGGACGCATCATTTGCCTCCTAAATCTGTCTCCGTTCTTTTCTCATTAGCCTGGGACAATTACAGTAGGACTATTTGACTGCTGACAAGCCATTTATAAACATAATTACAAACTTGGACACTGGAACTGTGAGAAAGGATTGGGAAATAAAACAGTCATACCAGCAATTTAGAATATGCTATTTTTAATTTTTAAATGATTAGTAATGATGATAAAAAATTTTAAAAGTCTTATAGGAAACACAAAGACCTCAGAAACTTGTCCTTGGACTTCTGCTTATGAAACCATTTCTAAAATGGCTCTGAAAGACAGCTCTTTCTCACCCTGTAGTTTCCATTTTCCTTTGCTTTAGGGGGCTGTGTTCATTAGGTTTTAGTCAACTGGGATAAAATACCTGACATACACAACCTAATAGAGGGTTTACTTTGGCTCATGGTTCCAAAGGAGTCCGTCCATGGTCAGCAGGCTCCAAGGCAGAAACGTCATGGTGAAAGGGCCTGGTGGAAGAAGGCTGCTCCTTCATGGCCACCAGGAAGGACAGCATAGGTGAAGAACATCCAGGAAAAATACACTCTCCAAACAAAGAGGGCTGTCTTCAGCTCCAGAGTGAATGATTGAGCAGAACTGAATTCTGGAGTAGGTACTAGAGCTGGGTCAATCACTATAGTTGGCACTGGAGGAGGTACTGGAGCTGAGTCTTGCTCCAGACTGAGTGCTGGAACCTCCCATAGTTCAGAGGCTGCTGCTAGATCTGGCTTTCCCAGTGCAGTTGGTTTGAGATCTGATCCTGGAACAAGAGACTTTATTGCAATGGAGAAGGTCCCACCATGACTGGTGTGCTTAGATACCTTCCCT
Source organism: Chinchilla lanigera (assembly GCF_000276665.1). NCBI lineage: Eukaryota > Metazoa > Chordata > Mammalia > Rodentia > Chinchillidae > Chinchilla > Chinchilla lanigera. The sequence continues at coordinate 8,406,417 of NW_004955487.1, forward strand.
GCTGCAGACAACCCCAGCCACTGACCCACAACAGGACCTTTGTTCAGACTGCTGCCCACCACCTGAGAGGACCAAGGCTTCTCCTTATTTCTAGCCCAGGGCCTGCCATGACATCTCCTCCAGGTGGCCCTAATATAGAACCTCCTTGTGGCTCTGATGCACCCACCCAAGATCTCCTTAAATTGCTGAGCTCCATGGGTGCTAGTTGGGCCAAGAAAAGCTGGGCACTGTGCTCCAGGTGCAAATCAGGTGTACTTGGATGCACAAAACCCACCAGATGCATGGAGCAGGGGAAGTCTGGAGCGATAGGGGTCATCTGGATATTTTCCATCCAGGTACCCAGGATGATGGAGACAGCAGGTGGGCAAGTAGGCAGGCAGCAGTGTCAGGGGCCTGACCTTCCCTCTACATAGCACTCTGTAGTGGTCAAGCTCCTTGACTGTCCAGGCAGAGGCTGGCAGGTAACAGGCAAGACCAGCACTCCCCTCTTGAGGGAAGCCCATGCTCTCCCGTCAGGCAGGATCTGGTATCTTTGCCCCTGGATTGTAAACTACATGATGGCTGTGCTCCATCCAGCTTTCACAGGACTTGGGGACCTCTCAGCCTGTGCCTCACACTACAGACACTTGGCTCCCTGGAGGACATGCACATGTTTTCTCTCCCACAGCTCTTTTACTAGAAGGATAGGGCCTCCATACTGAGACCCATGGGAAGTGGCTGCACTCTCACCACAAGGAGCAAGGCCTCAGTGGGCATGGTGCCCTCCTTGGAGTATGGGGCTGGCTTCCTGGCTAGGATGCATGGGGGTAGGGCTAGATCCTTAGAGTCCCAACTCAGAGCCCCAGCCTCCTGCTATCCCTTGGGTATCTTGGACCTCACCCTTCACCCAGTCTTCTCTTCCTGTAAACCAAACCCTGGCTCTCAGCCCTCTAGAAGGAGTCACAAATTGGGAACCAGTGTCATCCACATTCCCCTCCCCTAGGTCCCTACTCTGGAGCCAAGAACCAGCCTCTTGACCCAAAGCCTACTCTCCTTTTGGATTGGTTCTGAGAGCCATTATTCTCACTGGAGGAGGGGCAGTTTGACCAAACCTAGAGGAACCCATGATGGTGTCACATACACTGTAGGTGTCTATGACATCATGTGTCCCTGATTCACTCCAAACTGGAAAGGATGCCCAGGAGGGAAGCGATCTTGCCTTTTTCTCATGCCCACGCACAGTAGGTGCTCCATATATGTCTGTGCAACAAAGGATCCCACCAGCTCCTTCCGAGATGGCTCAGTTGGCCCTAGGCCCCTCAGTCTACCCCTACCATTTCTGCTACACTCAGCTAATGATCCCCTCAATGGACTCTGGAACCTGTACATTTGGGGGAATGGCTTTGGTTGAAGCCTGAGTAGAGAGAGCTTCCTCATGGGGTGACAGTCAGAGGAGAGGACACAGCCTTGGATGACTCTTCCTACAGCATCAGGCCCTAAGCAGGACTTCCTGGCCTCATCCTCCTGGGTTTGGGCAGTACCCTGTGGTAGACTTTAAGTGCCCTAGTTGCCCCAAACTGGGGCATCAAGAGGTGAAGTTTGTCTCCAAAACACAGCCAGGACTTGGCAAGCCCCTGACCCCACTCCTCTCCTTAGAGGTGGGGCACACCCCTTTCCAAGGGCAGGTCAACTTTCTGCAGCTGCTCAAAAAGCCCTGCAGGAGGGAGGGAACACTGCAAAAAGTGCAGCTACCATGCAGCTGCCATGGGCTCCAGTATGTCTGTCTGTCTCTCTCCCCCTGCCCTCCCTGTCTTGCTCTCTTCCTGTTAGCCCCAGGGGCAAACATCCAACAGACATATATGGAGCACCTACTGTGCGTGGGCAAGACAGAAAAGCCTGAGTTCAATCCAGCCATACTGTCTCTTACCAAGGACCTGGAATGAGCTCAGAGGCAGATCCTCCCCACCCAGCCTCGGTGGAGGCCACACCCTGAGCTTCCTGAAAAACCTGAGGCTGAGGTCTCCAGCAAAGACGGCCTGAATCATCAGGGTGTGCAGAACTGCAACACCATTGGTCTGCATGTCTGTCAGTCATGACTGAAGCCAATGCTATCTCAGAGCAGTGGAGGCCCAGTGCCACTGCAGCCCTGGTGTCTGCCTGACCATCACTTCTGCAGAGTCTCTCCAGCCACACTGACCTCCTTCCAACTTCCCTCTGGCCAAACTCACTTCAGCCCCAGGCTCTGCAGGGCTGGGCCTCCACGCCACACTTCTCCCAGGTTTTCCCAGGGCTGGCTTCGTGTTGTCACTGTGATGCAGCAGGGAGACCTCAGACCACACCCAGTGTCCCCAGCCTTCCACATAGCGTGTGGCTGGCACTATCCCAGAGCACTTGCTCTTCCATCCTGGAGCTTTTGCTTGGAGATCCTGTGCACCTCTGCCTGCAGACTGGCTCTCCAAGAGGGCAGAGTCCTTAGCTTTCCTTCAGTGCCATACCCAGGCCCAACCCAGGCCCAGATGGGCACCAGTGCTCGGGCACAGTGCTGACTGAAGCAATGAGAAGACATCATCATCCATCACCCTTTTCATCACTAGGACAAAATGCCTGGCACCAGCATTTTAAAGCCAGAGGGTTTATTCTGGCTTCTGTTTCCTCAGGATTCAGTCCACAGTCGGCTGCTCCATGGCAGGAACATCATTGCAGAAGGACTTGGAGGAACAAAGCTGCTCAGTTCATGGTTCTGGAAAGGACAAAGCAGAGGAAAAATGAGTGGAAAATAGGTACCCCCAAAGGGTCAACCTCACTGACCCACCTCTTCCACTTGTGCCCCACATTTTCATAGCATGCTCAGCTACAAACATCAGTGTGTTATCTACTGATAAGTATAACACCCTAATATCCAGACACCTCTCCAGGAGTCCTTCAAGCCAGTCTCACTGATGATTAAGATTAACCAGCACAGTGCAAGATCCATCACCATCACTGGGCTCTCACACTTTGCCAGGGATGCTAATAATGGGAGGCCTGGTCCCTTCACTGGGAGTAGAGCTCACAGAACAAGCCCTAGGGGAATCCTGCCAGCTTCACTGCTGCTCCATCCCAGGGTCACTGCAACCCCAGTGACCAGAGCCAGCTCTGACCATCCAAACCATCCAGAAGGAATTCTAGGATCGAAGCCCTGGATGACAGGCAGCTCTCACCAATGGTCCTCTGAATGTCCTCTTGCTGCCCTTGGTGAGCACCACAGCCACAGGTGACAACGACCAGCTGCAAATGACTCATTGCCATCAACTGAAGTCAATACAGAACCGAAATAATTTTTTTAGCTATTTGCACGCACAGAAACACACACACATAGACACACTCCCACACATTGGACTGGGAGTAGAGGACCAGCTTGTGCTGATTTACCCTACACTGGCTGCTCTGGGTCATGTTTGGACTCCTCAGAGAAAATGTTCACATGCATCATGAGTAACAAGGGACCTATTGTCCCCAGATGTGGCAGCTGACCCCACTTCATAACTCCTGAGACCAGAGTTTTGGGAAGTCAGGAGACCAAGAACAGACCCCACAAATTTTACTCTTAGAGACACTCAATTTGCAGAGGTGGTTCCTGCTCTGTGAAAGCTCCTCTGGTCTCTAATCCAGGAGCTCTGAGGGGCTGACCAAGCATAGCACCCATAGAACAACTCTGCCATGTACATCTACTCTGGACAAGGTGGACATGAGTATCTCTTCAGCTGCCAGACAAGGAACTGGCCCTTCCTGCGTTTGCACAAACTAACCTGAGACCCCTGGCTGTTTCTTATTTCAACATGAAATGTGAGGGTTTGTGACTCATTTGGGCAACAACCAGTACATTCTATTAAAGATAAATACAGTGTGTTAATTACTTTTATCATTGCTGAAAGAAAATACCCAACACCAAAAGTTAAAGAAAGAAAGGGTTTTTTTAGCTCAGTTTGTAAAGGTTTCAGTTCAAAGTTGGCTGATTCCAAGAGATGGCAGCATGGCAAAAGGGGATCACAGAGGAGAAACAGTCCAAGGCAGGGCAGGAAGAAAGCAAAGAGCCTCCCTTTCCCTTTCATCCCATCAAGCCCACCAAGCTTTTGGGTAGTGGCACCCACACCCAAGGTGAGCCTTTCCATTATCCACACCCAGAAATATGCTAAATTAATCAGTGGACTAAGTTAGTAATCATACATTCTTAATCCCAGTATCAAACACCTTACATCTAGCAAGCTCCAATAACTCCCACCTATGGGCACATGAGCTTTGCAGGGACATCTAGACACAAGCTATAACATTCAGTAATAAGTACAATGTGACGATAAGCACTTTAACCGATGCACTATGGTCCAGTATGTACTTTTGGCCCATGTACAAAGATCTTAAGATGACTGTTGATGTTTTTCTGTATATTTTTCAACAATAGGGAACACACACAGATAAAAGGCTAACATAGTGATTAAACATACATCATTCTCTGCCTCCAAGTTTATATTTAATTACCACCTCTCAATGTGACCTAAAGGAAAGATATGTCTTTCCTTCTGATTTGAAAGTTAATTTATGTTCAATGTATCTGACACAAGGAAAATGCTGCTTCAATTCTCACTTCTAGCTAGTTGCTTGGACCTCCAGTAACAAATGACAACTCCTCAGGTAGACCAGTGTGGACAGCAGTGAAGAACAAACAGACCTAAAAGAAAATCTAGGATCTAGCATGTGGTAATCAAGTAGAGTGAAAATTAGAAGGCCCGCCTCTTAGATGGGTAATTTAAATCAAATATTGTGGGACTTACTTAGCATGGTGCCTGGCATGTTGTAAACATCTCATAAAGAGTGACAATTATTCTGCTACCAAAATTAGCCATTATAGCTAAAGACAGGCCTTAAACAGAAACATTAACCAAAAAATAATAGTAACACTGGGTTAATTGTTAAAATATGAGCTCTAGAAGGCAGGATATTCATCTTTTTTAGTTCCATCTTGTGTCCTGCACTGGAACACCCACCCCATATGTAAAGCAAGTGCATATCAATTATTTATGAAACTTAAGGAAATTGTGTTCCAACAGAGGCCCTTTTGGAAAGACCACAGCATCTCTTATTTGCCTCCACCCTCTCGGCTTTCTGCCAAGTTGGGCCATGGTTATGAAGCAGGAGCCAGTCCTGCCACTCACAGTTTTTCATACAGGACAACGGATTTCCTTCATGGTAGAAGCTCTCCAGTGAAGGATCTTTTCATGTTTCTTTAGTCACCTAAATGGAAGCTACCTTAGTATTCTTATACAGAAAGTAAGGTCGGTGCCGAGATCAAGGACCTTGGATAAGCAGTATTTGGCTCAGATCTCAGAGCCAGCATGCGCCAGCTGTGCAGCCTTGAGGCTGCTGCAGTGGCCAACAACTGAAGTAACTGGAGGGCTCTGTGGGCATGAGAAGCCAGACGGTGTGCAGCGAAAAAGGGCAATACAGTCACCAAGTATCCCATGTGTCGGTTTCCTCCATGGTAAGAAGAAATACACCCTAATTTGCCTGCACTCTAAGATTCCTGAAAGGCTCAAACCAAAGCATTTGGAAATGATCTCTATCCAAACCTAACAGTATTTTTTTCAGGATAATGCGATTGTTATTCCAGTGATAACTATTGCTTATGGTGATAAATCTATAAAATAAAGGCAGATGGAAACTCTAATAACAAAGCAGAGGTGGAAAAAACAAAAGTGGGTGCTAGTGAATCAAAATGTATTTCATTTCAAAATATTTCTTAGGCATATGCTTTTAAAATTGAGTTGTTTCATTAGCTGTTTTTTTGTATTTGCCTGCCCCTCTCAAAAAAAAAAAAAAAAAAAACCCTGCACAAAACATCCTTTTGCTCACTTTGCAACTTAGAGTGCAGAAAGCAAACAAAGGAATGGTAATGGGGGAGGGAAAGAGTAGGGCAGTTTATTTTTACTCTTTTTTGTAGAGAAAAAGGGTGGTAAGCACAAGACGTTCCTGTTAATCATTTGGTCTCTAGAAACAAAAACAAATGTTTCATAGAGTTCCAAACATCCTGCTTTATCAGGAGGAAAAGCAAGCAGGAAAACAGCTGAATTCAGACCATCCCATAAACGCCCAATGGAGCAGCACAGCTGAGCCTCTCTGTCTCCCGCCACAGCACGATGGCCCTGCCTGGAAAGGCCCTTGGCCCAAGGGATGAAACCAACAAGTGTAGCAAACGTTCTGAGCCTTGGGACTTTGCTTTTCAAGGGAAAAAGGGCAGAAAACCGAGCCCAGAGATGGGTTCAGAAGCAACAGCAAAGCTGAAGGAGTGACCCAGAAGCTCCAGACGTCTGCATGGGGAGGTGGAATGCAGCGCTGGGGAGGGGAGGCCATGTCTGTATAGTAAAAGCACGTGGGTGGCTTCTCAGTGGCTCACTCGTTCATGGCAGAAGTTGTGGTCTGTGGGTGCACACGAGTTATTACATATTTCCCAAATATCTTCTCACAAATCAGAAGTGCTTACAATAGGAAAAACACACATGACAGTGATGTAGTTTTAAAAATTTGTTCTGAGTGATGTTCATGAGAGTTTAGTCCATGCTGCTTTTCAATTTAAGGAACTTCATCTTCTTAGACCATAAATTAATCTCTTGGCACCATCATTTACTACTTAATCCCTAGCTCCTTCTATATCTCCTCAAAGAATTGGTTTGGCTGCCAGGGTTTCTTTCCAGGAATTGTGTGAAATTTATTCTAAAAAGGGAGGCAACATTTCATTGCCACTGGTTTCTAATGAAGACGATGATGAAGATTCCTGTACCGAGGGTCAAGATTCCTTAAAAGCACATGTGTGTCTACAAAGCTGTGGATAATAATTTAGGTTGCAGCTTTGGTAGAAGGAGGATCATTTCAGCACCATATTTTCATTAGGATTTCTAGTTCTGTCCTGGAGCTCTGGAGGCCAATAATGCAGTCTGCCACCCCCGTGAGTTTAACTCTTGAAAGAGATGTCAAAGAACTGACGGTCCATGGGAACAGGTGGAGAGCTTCATTCACTTTAGACATAGTGAAAGCACCATTGACATGGTATTTCTTGATAAAATTGGTATTTAGACTTGAAAAGAGATGGAAACCCCCACCGTTATGGTACGTGCAGGCCAGTTTAGCAGATTTTCCAATCCAACCAGAAACTGAAATATTGACTTGGCAGAGTGGATATGTGTGGTTTCATCACAGTGAGACAGAAAGTAGAAAGACATCTGTTCTCTTTAACCAAGATGAGGGGAGAAAGAGAGAGACAGAGACAGAGACACAGAGACACAGAGACACAGAGACACAGAGACACAGAGAGAGAGTAGTTCACTGGTTTGGCTGCGAGGTTTTTTTTCCAGGCATTATGTGAACTTTATTCTAAAAGAGGAGGCAACACCTCCTTGCCATTGGCTTCTAGTGAAGATAATGATGATGAAGATCCCTGTATGGAAGGTTAAGACTCCTTAAAATCTAACCCTATTAGCAAGGACCCAAGAAAACCACGGGCAACTTATTAGAATACACATTTGTTAATCCTCAACCTCGGGGGTGAGACTTTTACCCAGCCCTCTAGGAATTCCAAAGTTGCTAAAGTAAGAGATCCGATGAGCTCAGCAGAGCCATCATTAACCTACTGAGATTAGCTACTTCTCTGCAAATAGAGAGGACAGAGAATTCAGGGAACAAAGAAACCCACTCCAAGTTTTCCTCTTAACAGAAAGAGATGAAATCCCCCTATTTATCTTACGAATCAGATATCACATTTCCTTCCTGCTGGATGATTTTGCAGAACACAAAAAGATGAGCATCATTTAGAAGCCACTCTGTACCGGTGAATCTGTTTGCTGCGTCTGTTCTCCACATGCTGACATGCTACGTTTTCAAAAAATGAAGTCCTTAGTAAAAGATAGTGGTTAGCTACTTCTTTCCCAAGAGTAAAATCTAAGCTATTAAGAATGGAAAGCAAGTCGCAAATTTGCCTCAAAACATCTTTGCAGCCTAACTGAAACGCATCTTAAATTCTATGCCTCAAATGGACCCAGCAGCTTTCACTGAAGAAACAAAAGAATTCCCACCTTCCCAGCTGTTTCTTCGACCTGAAGCCCCCAGAAGTAGGTCAGCTATGCCAATATTCAGGTACAGAGTTCCTACTACAGCAGACCTGGGATGGACCTACCCATCTGTATTTTATCAGGTGAGCAGTTTACCTATTGAGAAAACCTGTCCTCTGTATGTAAAGACATGGGATGCCTGATGCACACTTGACTATAAGCAAGTGCCTATTAACTAGTGAGACAGGCCAAAGTAATAGCTTCCATTGTCAGAAATTTCCATGTTAGAGAACCTTCTTATCATTCTCCTCAAAACATTTCATCATGCAGAAAGAAAATTTTTGGCATCTTTAAAATCAATAGATTCCACATCATTTTTATGGCAATATCTAGTATTTATTTGCTTTACATTTGAAAGGCAGGGGCTTCAAGGCTAACACAACATTGTACACAATGGAGCAAAGTGAGTGGGACTCCAGAGGAGTCGATACATTTATTTTTGAGATGGGTGTTATTAATTTCCCCAGGCTGGCCTTAAACTTGTAATCCTTCTGCGTCAGCCTCCTGAGCGCTAAGATTGCAGGTATTTTCAATACATCTATTTTCGTTAATGTCTCCATTTGGGGCCCTTTCTGAGGTAGGTTTCCACATCTAACTTCAACTGGCTACTCATCGCTGTTCTGTTAGAGGATAGCACCATCACACCCACTCTTAATTTTGCTTTTAACTTTTTCTTCCCTCTGCTGTGTCTCAGAACAAACAGATTCTGTTTACATGAATAATGCACCATGTTTCCAGGTACAACGAAATCTGAGTCTTCCAAGGTGAGAAAAAAAAAAACAAAAAAGAAAACTTCACCAACATCCTTTTCCATTTTCACCTGATCAAAAGGATTAGGGCTCATTTGGGAAAAATTTTTGTTATTGTTACTAAACTTTTGAAATTATTTCCCTTCCACAGCTGCCTTTTTAAATAGTTCCACTCCATCAAACCAAACAAACATTCTTGTTTCCTAATAGACTGGAATTCAGAAGCCTGAATTCCAATTCTGGGTTCACTACTGGCCGATGCATGCCTTCGGGTGAAATCATTTACCTTTCTGAGATACAATTGTCTTATGATCAAAGTGGGCCAAATAAGGATAATAGCATAATTTCTAAAATGTTTTAGCTCTAAACAGTGAAGAAGGGAGGTAGGAAATGCTACCTCCAAACCCGCAAAGTCTGGAACAGATCTTGTTTTAGCAATGGTGATCTTGCTTCCTGGATACTCTGATGATGATTTCCACCTGAGATATTTGTACACACAGGATTTGAAGAGTCAAGGAAGAGGGGTCTTAATGAAACTGGAGCAATTTCACCACAAGAGAAAAGTTCTTAAGCATTTCCCTTCTGCATGCTGTGCAGGACAGAGAGCTACCTACAAACATTATGAACTTGTTGCCATGCTCTCTAGGTGTTCGAGCCCCTCTCCCCTCAAATGCGTGTGTTAAAAACTAATCACCAATGTAATGGTATCTGGAGAAGGAGCATTTGGAGAGGTAACAGGTCCTGAGAGCAGAACCTTCAAACATAGGATTAATGCCTCCTAGGAGAGGCTCCAGAGAAGTCCCTCACTCTGCACCGTGTAAGGACGCAGTTGGGTCTCATCTGTCTCCCAGGAAACAGGACCTTCCCAGATGCCACACCCACTGGCGCCTTGCTCTTGAAAGGCACAGTCTCTAGCACTGTAAAAAGCACATTTCTGTTGTGTATAAGCCATCCTGTCCATGGTATTTTGTTACAACAGCCTGAACAGACTAAGTCTTTATACTTTACTCATTTTCACTTCAAGAGAAAATATTGAGGTGTGACTTAGATCTGACAACGGTGTTCACATGGAATGAAAAAATAAACGTGTATTAAAAACCCATGGAGTTAGAGGTTGTTGATCAACACTACAAATATTTCGCTCCCTGTTTCATACTGTAGATGCAGATGGAGAGATAGTGTGCAGAAAGGGGTTCATTCTACTTTACCAGGCTCAGTGGATGTAGGTAATTAAGATTCACTACTTAATTAACTTCAGTTGGCTGTATAGGGAGTAACATAATTCTGTTAGTTTCTAAATATCAAGGTTTGCTGTACAGTAAAAAAAAAAAAAATTATAAATAATCCAAGGCCTCTGTATTTGTCCATATCCCATTGCAAATAATGCAATGTCCTTTTAGAATTACAGGGCATTCATGCTGTGGCCACCATTTATAAAGAGGGACCAGAGCCAGGTGTGGTGGCACACACCTGTAATCCCACCTGTAATCTGGAGGCTGAGGCAGGAGGATTGTTGCAAGTTCAAGGCCAGCATGGGCCACAAAGTGAGCTCAAGGCCAGCCTGAACTGCATAGTGAGACCCTGTCTCAAAAAGACAAAAAAAAAAAAAAAAAAAAACCAGAAGAAATAAATAAAGAGGAACCAAAGGGCCCAGAGGCTCATATCACACCAGTCCCACAGATGCCTTGGCAAAGATGGTCCTGAAGAAGCTCAGGTGATAGATTTCATGCCCTTTCCAATTAGCCATGGAAAGAAAGTCTAATTTAACCTGTATTGACTTTATCTAGAAAAATTATTTGTACTTTACTGTTCATGGTTTATTGATTTGGAATCAAGTGCATTTTTGACAATGGGCAACAGTTGGAGAAGGTTAGTGGAAAGGCAGAGAGATTTTTTTCTAAATTGATTCAAACATCATTTATTTTTCACAATCTAAAACCCCAGCCCTGTTACTCATGGAAAGATGGCTTATAAAGATGTACCGTTGACATGAATTAAATCCGAAAATGTGTTGCCAGGGTTTTTTGGGCTCTGAGCAATTGCAACATAGAACAGCACCATCAGCAATGCCGCTCCTGGAGTGGTGAGGGGGCTGGTAAAGCCCTAGTGACCTCGAGAACCCCTTGAGTTTGTCTGTTCAAGGCTGCTATCCAGAGAACTCAGGACAAGATATGTCCCTGGGTTCCCAGCATCAATCAGCAGAAGCCAAGCTTATCCATCAGGTATAAGAGGGGTCCTCCACCCAGGAACAGGAGATGAAGTCTAAATGGGAAAAGCCAGGCAGATCCTGGGCAATGAAAGGAACATGAAAGTATTCAAGGTCATCACTATACCCAATTTTAGAGTATCCAAGCTTCATTGACAACTAGTAGTACCCTGAGTTCCCCAGGTAAAGGCATGGGGGATGAAGAGTAGATGGGTGAAGGTAGGTGGCCTAAGAATGTTTTTTATTTTTATTGTTTCAAAGAGAGCAATTCTGTGACAAAACTTGTCACAATGTGATCAGGAACGGTCACCATTCTGAAATACTGAGAAGGTTACCTGAAGGTGACATTAGATTCAGCCTCTCCACAAAACAATGTGATAGGACTATTTGTATTTTAAAGTTTGCAGAAGAAAAGCTTATTCCAGAGAGGGAGGGAGTAAATCATCTGGGTTCTTGTTTTATTATTTGAAAATTGTTCCCTTCTTTGGAGAGGAAACTGTGTTGGAAAACAGAAAAGTTGAATTGGTGGAGCTAAAAGTTTTATTTCTAATTGGATAAAATGAGAGACAAGCGTATGACATTTTTTTATGGTGGGCCATAACCCATACCCTAACCCAACCCCTAATGCTGTAATCACTACAATACCCGCTAAAAAATCCCTAACGCAAACCTTAACCCTAAGTCCTAACACACTAATCATAGCAATGACTCCCCAAAAAAACCCTTAACCCAAACACTAACCTTAACTCCTAGCCTTCTAATCATAATTCTAACCTTCTAATAAAATGGTGAACTCTTACAATAACCCTAACCCCTAAAACTAATCCTAACCCTAACACAACTCCTAACACTAAGCCTAACTGTCACCCTGTAACACTAACCCTAACCCTACACCTAACCCTACACCTAACCCTATCCCTCTAATCCTAACCCTACCCCTAACCCTAAGCTCCTAACAGCTCAACTCTTCGGTTGGAGAGTCTCGCCAACCCACCTCTCCTTGTACCTTATCCACCCTGTGTCCAAGAAGTGGCAGCATTATCCATGCCTGTCTCAGCCTACATCTCTGCTGCCTAGTGACCTTTAAATCAAAGTTGCTTTGCCAGTGGACTATCATCTCTTTCCAGGGTAAAACACTGGCTTTATTACTGCAAAAATCTTGAATTTTTGTTTTTGGCCATTGTTGGAAAAGAACTTGTGCCAGTCATCTTGCTGGGATACACTCACCAAGGCCACTCTCTTCTCAGACATCATTTTCCAAGCAAAAAAGAATTTTCTTTCCCAGAACGCTTCCCCTGAAAGCCCAGTAGAAGGAGAAGGAAAGTATGGCACACATCCAGCACTCTAGGAGGCTGAGACAGGAGAATCAAAAGTTTGACCCCAGCTTGGGCAACTTAGCGGGACCCTGACCCAAAATAAAACATGGGGAAAGTGGGGATGTAGCTCAGAGTGAAAGCCCTGGGCTCTATCCCCAGAACTACAAAAAAAAAATCAGAATTTTTCCTCATTGCCAGGAATCTAGCTCAGTGGTACGGCACCTGCCTGGCAAGTACAAGGTCCTAAGTTCTATTCCTAGTGCAAAAAAAAAAAAAAAGAATTATTCCTCATTACTGGTGGGAGATTTAGTGAGAATGAGACTGTTTAGAGATAGAATGGTGAGACAAGTGCATTCCTTTACCCCATAAGGACGCCTGGGCTTTGAAATGAATAAATTAATTAATTAATGGATTAGTTATGCCTATAAATGTTTTACCCTCTTTTAAAAGCATCGTTACAGTACATTGCTCCATTACATCAACTGTTCCTACTTCTGCGTAAAGTGTCTTTAGTACCCTAGGTGCTGTTGGCCTTTGCTGTGTCCTCAGGAACATTTTAAAAATACCAGAGGATTTAACCCGAGCTCTGTGCTGAAGATAGAGGCAGTCAGGCCTGCACCACAAAGGCCCTGTAACAAGTTTACCCTGAATTACCAATGCTGTGACCCAACATTCAGTGTCAAATTCTACAGCCTTTGGGAAGTGGAGTGCTGGACCAAGAGTCTGTCCTGGATTTTCCATCAGGAGACCCAGGGTGTCAAAGCAGTGCCCCCCATTCCTACCTGTGAGAACTCATCAGGAAAGGGGAGAAAAGCCGTACCATTTGTTGTTTGACTTTCCAAACCTGCTCACAGCAGAAGCTCAGCAAAGCCAAGAGAAGGGAACACAGAATAAGGGTGGAGGGAAATGGGTGGTTTCCCTCGGATGCCACTTGCGGTGACTTTACACGGGGATGCAGAGCAAATGCTTTGGAAGCTGCACATTGCTGTGTGAGTTCAAGTTGTGAGAGCATATGAAACCCCATGATTTGAAGTTTAGTTTTAAAAAGTGGCCACCTCGTCAGGGAAGATCTGCACAAGATTTACCTTCCTGGAACAAGACCCAGTTTCCACCACTCAAAGCACTGGGATGGTCCGATGCCAAGGATGGCTGCCTGGAGCTCTCAGAGTCAGGCTGTCCTGAGAAGGAGCTTCTTTGCAGTGCAGCAGGTGGAAAAGCCACCTGTCCCCACTCTGTCCCTTGAAACAGCACTGGAGTCACAAGACTGGGACCAGGTTGGAAGATTGATGCCTGGGAGTCAGAGTGGGCGTTCGGCTGGCAGTGGGGTGCAGTACTGGACCAGGGGTTACAATGTCTAACTGCACTCATCTTTAAAAAGAAACACGTCCTTAAACAATTTTTAGAGCTTGCAACAAAATAATTGGGTAGCCAAGAAAACAGATTCAACAACAACAGTGCCTGAGTTCAAACCACGGTTTTATTTCTAACTGCAGACCTCAGTAAGCCATTCAATTGCTCCATAGAGCTGGGGTGGGGACCATCTCTACCAGCCAGATGGCTGATAAAGGACTGAGGGTAGCAAAGGACATATCCAAGAACTTGGTGATGAACTCCTGGCATGATTCTGTCCAGCTGTGCCCAGGTCAAACTTGCAAATCAAAACCAAGGCACTGAAATGGAACAGATACTAGTTAAGTGTGAGTCCTGCCCAGTTGATCTCGTCCTATAACCAGAGTCTGAGGAAGTCCCCCAAAGGGGAGATTGGCGACCTCAACTTAGCCACACCCAGAAGAGGTTGTAGGTTCACTGGCTCTTGTCGCAGGAAAAGATTTTTCAGATATGTCACTGAGATGGCGATAATGAGGTTTATTAGGCAGAATTTAAAATGTACACACTCAAAAAATATAACCTGGGCCTTCAAGAGAGAAGCACATTATGGTCTTGCAGTGTTACGTGGTCTTGGGATACCCTTGAGATGAGTGACCTACAATAAGCATTGCTATTGTCAGTCAGGTTCCCCCACTTAGGGGGCTGGGCTAGGATGCAAACCATCTGCTGTGGCTTGACGTTTGGAGGTGCCCTGCCTGCTTCATCGAGCTACTTCCTTGAGAATGTAGGCTCCACTCACAGGTCAAAAGCATGAACCCGGTGAATAGGCTTAGCACACCTTCAAGATCCTTAGGAATTTTTCTGGAATGAAGCTCCTAGAAGGCATTATAACCTTGAGTATCTTTATGCTCTGAAGCTGTAGGTTTTCTTAAAAGCTTAATTTAAAAATAATTTTCATTAATATACATTTGCAGCACATAATGACTACATTCATCATATGGAGTTGGTGCAGATACTACATCTTAATTCTTCTTTTTGAATTTTATTTTTAATAACTTTTTATTATATAAGTTTGCCATACATAATAATCAGACCTCACCAAATGTAAAGCCCCAATACAAAAAGGGGCATCTGAAATGAAGACACTTCTCAGATGAAAAAGTATAAACAATGGTGTTGAAAAAAAATGTTCAATATCGCTGGTCATCTGAAAGATGCAAATTAAAGACACTGAGATTCCATCTCACTCCAGAAAGAATGGCTGTCATCAAGAAATCAACCAATAACAAACGCTAGCTGGGCTGTAGGAAAGAGGCTGAGAATTTCCTAAGTCATAAAAACCCAGTTTTAAAATTATGACTATCCCCGTCTCTTTTCTACCTATCTTTATTTTTTCTGTTCTACCTGAATCTCATATACCTCAGCAACCTGCCTCTTGGAAAACAGTGCTAACACAGACATCCCAAGATCAGAAGAATCTGTGCAGGCAACGCTGTGGTTTTTGAAGGTTAGATGACCCTGCCTCCAACAGCAGCCTGGGAGCAAAACAGTCAGAGACAGTGGACTGAGACAGAACCAGCTACCATGACCACCGAGGCATGAGAACAGGCTGCGAGCCTAGTCACAAGGATGAGCGCTGTAGGCAGGGGATTTAAAGTGTGGCTCTTAATCCTTAATTAAAGATAAAAGCTGAAAGCTTGAGCATCTTCTATTTTAAAATGCCCTTCAGACTCTGCTCAGCTGAGTTGGAGAAATACCCAGCTCAGGATTCTTAAAATACCTGGGATGACAGATTCTTGAAATTTTGCTGAAAATCACAGATGGGGGAGGTCCCAGGCATAAGAAGCACTGATATCTGGGAGCTTGAGGCCTCCAGGAGCCGTGCCCAGCAAGGGCTGGTGCCCCTCCTCCAATAAGGCATTCTCAGGTCCCACAGTGCCTTCAGAGCTTGAGAACAAAGCAGAAGATGCCCAGGGATTAGCTGCTAAGCCTGTCTGCTCCTCACTGACTTCTCTGCCATGGCAAGGGAAAAAGACATTTTCATTCAATGTTTCACAGACTGGCTTCACTTGTACTGGGCTTGTTCAAGGAATGCCATTCTCCTGACTGAAATAGGACACATATGAACGAATATTTAAGGTGTGATTAAAAATACAGTGAATGTTTACTTCATAAAATGCATTACAGTAAAAGTTACCTTGCCATGAATTCCCCTCAAAATCCTCCCCTTGCTTTGAACACACTCATCCTATCATCCTTGCTGCTTTCTGCAGCAGCTCTGGAGTCCTCTCCCCTGAGGGTCTTTAGCTGCGCTGTCCTGGCTGCCTCAGTGCCCTAAATGGATTCAGAAGTTTCCCTTTCATGGTCATTTTGGCTTTGGGGAAGAACCAGAAGTCACATGGTGCCAAATCCAGTGACTAAGGGGGATGAGGACACAGCGCCATGTTTTTAAGAGCCTGTCTTTTCCGTTGGATGACATTCTATATAAAGTGTATTTTTTATCACACTTGGCAAAGGTATTCAGGAAAGAGGACTCCAGAGCTGCTTCAGAAAGTGGCAAGTACAATGGGATGAGTGCTTTTAAAGCAAAGGGGAAAATTTTGAGAGGGATTCATGGCAATGTGTCTTTTGCCATAATAAATTTTTATTTAAACAGTCACTATATATGCTTTAATTTCAATTTTAATGGAGAAAGATCATTGCAAATAACATATGTAAAAGTACTATATTTTTTAAAGTAAAGTTTTATGTGAATATCTAAGGAATGATAATAATAAAAGTAAATACTGTGCAGAAAAGGAAAAATCATGAAACAAAACCTTGATTTTAAGAAAAGAGGAATATTTAAGTTTGCTAACCTGTAGGACAGAAGGCTGGACAAGCACTAAAAGCTGTTTTGTGAAGAATGTGTTATGATGAAAGGAAATGTTTGCAATGTAATGTTATATGAAAGCTACATGCTGCACACTCACAGATGAGGTAAGTGGAAGGATGGACAGATGGATGGATGGAGACAGAGACAATGAAAGGAAAGAGGGTGGAGAGCAGAAGTTACAGCAGCAGAGGAATAAGACTTACCTGGCAGTGAGAGTTCCAAGGGCTGATTTTATTTTCTTTTTTATTTGTATTTCTTTAGCTCTACCCTGTCTTGTTCTAAAAGCAATTTAAAGTTGTTTACAAAATACATACAAGATAAAATTAAATTTGAGAAAATGTAAGCAGGTGAGGGAAAAATATAAGAAAGATAAGATATAGACAGCGGGGTGCCTGGTGTAGGAAATGCATTCTGCAGAACTACATATTAGATACAGATCAACCACAAATTCACCTCTAAGCTTTCTGTCCACCAATACAGAACGGGAGACACAATAGACTAGGTGACTCATGAAGACAAAAATAAGCAGTAAAAGGAAATTCACAACACAAAGTAACATTGTTGCATCCAAGAAATCAGGGAGGAAGACTTTCCCTTGATTCTCTGCTCCAGGACCTTGTGGACAGTGATGAATGGCTGGGGCATTTTTGTTGTCCTCCATCACCCAACAAGTCGCGTTCGGAGATTCCCAGTAGTCTCTGTGTAAACTAAAGGCACAAAGCCCAAATGTAAGTAAGAATAACATCAGCTACGTGTTGGATAGTTACCAATTCCCAGGCACTGTGCAGAGTGACTCACCTAGATGCGCTCATCTAATCCCTACAAAACTGAGCACAGTATCATTATCATTCTTCATAAACCCAATACAGGTTTTGAAAAAACTCAGATTTAATTAGCAACCAAATGTAAGGCCAGAATTCTGAGTCCACAAACCCAGCACATCATAGTCTATTGCTTCCCTGTCAAGAAGAAAACAACCTACTCCACAGCAAATACAGCTGAGGAAACACAGCTCAAAGGGACATGATTCATTCTTTATACTTTTCACTGCTTTCCAAGTTATACTTACAGTTAAATTATCCACCCTCAAGGGTCCCCGCACTACTAAAATCTGCTGGGACCACTAGATTTCAAATTGATTTTAAGATTTCTTGTGGCATCTCTTTCTCTCAACCTGAAAGCAAGGGTCTACAATGCCTTGGCTTGTTAGAAACCATTGGCCTGTTTGAAAACAAGCTGCCCAGTAGGAGGCAGACAAATGAGCAAAGCTTTATCTGTTTTTACATCCACTGCCCATCCCTCCACCACAACCTGCACTCTGCCTGATGTCCAGTTGGGAGGGCGTTAGATTCTCACAGGCTCCAGAGTCAGGCATGAACTGTGCACAGCAGGGGCTGCGGTTTCATCACCATTTGAATCACATGTGGAAAACTTGTCTGGTCCCACAAATGGTCCCTGGTGCTAAAAATGTTGGCAACCAAGGTGGATACAGAACCTCCCTCAAGTGACAGAAGTGAATTCTTCCTCACTGTAAAGCCTATTAAGCTAAGCCCGTGAACTAGCTTCTCAGAATGAACTGAAATCACTAACTGATCATGTTACTGAGCCCTCATGGTGTAGGCTCCTCTGCCTCACTTATCTTACTTAATCCTAGCCACATCCCCGAGAACATGTTTGTTTTTTTAAAACCCAATATGAAGAAAATAGCAAGTCCCAGGGATTCAGGGTTTAAAATGTGTTAAATTAGGCAAAACAACACTTCTGGAACTGGTAAACGCTGATTGGGAATAAACGCTTTCATGCATTCACACATGGAGTGCAAACAAAATTACAACAGTTTTCATTGTTGAGGATAGTTTTCGAAAGCAGGTCACTATCAGTGACAGTGTGCAAAGGCTGTCACCCAGGAGTCCCTCTTGAGTAGATGATCCTAAGGAGGCCATTATTAGTGTAAAAGTGCAAAAAATTTAGTGAACACAGAGTTCCCTGCAACAATATTTATAATGGGTCAAGAATGGAAACCAGAAATCCAAAAGTAAGACTTACTTTAAAGAAACTGGCATCTATTCTTACAGTGAAACAGCATGCAGGCATGTGAAATATATGTTATTGATTAGTTTTAAAAATATTTTTCTTTTTGATGTATTCAAAATGAGAAAATTGACTTGCAAAATAATCTGTGTGACATGCTCTCATTTGTTAAGTATTGTAATATGGCTAGAATATAAAGATCTTCTAAATGTTAATGAGGGACCCAAAGTATAAATAAATTGAAGAGCAAAATCAAAGATAGATCATAGGAAACAGGCAGACAAATCTCTTGCAAATGGGGAGGGACCAAGAGATGGAGGGAGGGGGAGAGGCGGGGAAGGTGACCTAAACAGAATTAAAATGAATTATGTACATGTACCAACTCCCCAAAATGGAAACAATCACCATATACTACAAACATGCACTAACAAATAAAAATTAAAAGAAGTTAACAGTAATTGTTTCTGATGGTAAGTCATCATCAGTAGCCTGATTGCTTCTTTTTGCCTGTCATTTTTAAGTGTCTCTCAGTGATCATGCATTGCTTTGTGAAAAAAGCAACTTACAAAGTAGCTAAGACATATGAATGCCTCAGCTCTGGATCAGTGTGCATAGGAGAAAAGAGCTGAAACATGAGTGCAGAGGCCAAGAAATTCAGGGCAGCATATTCTGTGTTTGTGTTTGTCTGTGACATTGACCTGGGCAAAACAGGGGATTTCAACATCCACTTCACCAGGTGGGGTTGATGAAAGACACCTGTGAACGTGGGAAGCGTTTCCTTTAGGGACACCAACCTACACCACCTGAGCATAGCACTAGCTCAAATCTTCTCTCTAAAGCTTCCATGTTAAAATTCCAAGCCACGGCTAATCAGGAATGTGAAAACCAACCCAGTTTTTATAACACCATCCCCATCTTAGATTTCACAAGGACACACCCATCCCAGCACACCCAGCTGTGGCTTATTACAGCTTTCCTGCAAGCAGAGAGCACTTGGCAATCACAGGTAATTCTACTATCACGTGAATACACGCAGTTTAGACTCGCCTATTACTAAGGGGCCTCAGAGGAACAGAAGACATGAGCGGGTGCAACATCAGTTCTAAACTGTTTTTAGAATATGCTTTGGCACATTTAATAGCTGAGGGAGTTAATGTATGTCAGCACTTCTTTTTCTTAAAAGCTGCTTACATTTTCTTCCCCTTTCCAGATATCTATTATACACTGAAAGTGTTTAAAGGAGAAGGGGAACAAGCAGGGGAAGGGGAAAGAAAAGACAGGACAAGCAAAAAATAGAAAGAAAAAATGGAAACAAAGCTTTTGTAAGTAAAGAGGGGAAGAGAGGCTGAAGAGAGGGAAGGGAAATGAGAAAAAAAGATGAAGCAAAATATATCATGTACAGGCATGGAAACCCTATGATGAATGTAACTATTATGTACATCTAAAAGGTACCAATGAAATAAAAAATAAAGTAAATAAATAAATAATGAGCTGCTTACATGTGCTTATTTTCAGAGTACAGTATTACAGAAAATAAAGATGGATCCTGGTCGAATGATACTATCTCCAATAGTATCCAGTGAAGTCAGCATGTTCATTTGCCACTTTCCTTTACCATAGTTTTAGGAAAATTTCATCCTTTCATACCAGTAATAAAAATGCACTGGGAGTCACTAGAAAATACACACATCACCATATTCTGCAGTAATGCCTTACAAACAGTATTTGGTAGAGTTCTTGGAATTCAAAGTGCACAAAAAAAGTGAAAGATATTTTGATATTTGATCATGTTTCTCAAGTCTAGGATATTGCAACACTTGGACTGCCATATCTTTTAATGTTTTGGTGTTGGATCAATACAGCATAACCTGTCAGTCATAGAGAGCTGTCTAATCACAGCTGAAGTGCATGACCAGAGCAGCTTCCTACAGCCCAGATCTGACACCAAAAGAGGATATAAAAGATAGCAGCCTCTGACTTTGCTGTTATGTTTACAGTGGTTTGTCCTGATGCAGGGCATATCTTCTCTTCAGACAACTTCCTCTTAACTAAAATTAACTAAAAGAGGCACAAGAATCTCCGATGTGGTGAAGGGCTGGTATGAGAAGGAATGGTTCGCTTTAGCTCATGGTCTCAGAGGCTTCAGTCCATGGTCATTTGTCTTGCTTACACTCCAGCTCTCCAACCTCTTCCATTCCTCCTCCAGCCTCACTCTAAGATACTCAACAAGCAGAAGAAAAAATATTGAAAATGCCCATGAAAAGACAGGACATTGTGTTGTGCTGGGTGGAGACTGCCTTGGTATAGGGGATCATGAGTCTCAACACCTCTCTTGGGGAAGAGAAAAGGAAGGAAGGAAGGAAGAAGAAGGGAAGAGAGAGATGGAGAAAGAAAGAAAGAGAAAAAACTAGAAAGAGTGATATGACTCTAAAAAGGAAGCAATTTTACATATTTAACCACCATGTAATTCTGGGGAAAAGATCTTGGAACCCTTGCATAATTTCAGCAATGGCTAATCAAGGAAAGATGAAAAATTCAGAAATTAGTATCCTGAATTTGACTTCTAGAACAGCCTGTCTAGAATGGGAATGAGGAAATCTTATGAACTCACCAAGGAAAGGCAAAATATAGTGCAATATGAGCCCTTTACAGAATACTAATGATAGGGAAAGGATTAGAGATCATTTCCTAGTTTTTCCCAGAGAGGGAAGGGCTCATCAGTATTCTGTGGGTACAATTATTTAGCAACTGGAAAGTCTAGCCCCAGGATTTCCAACAGCCTTTAACATTCTCATGCTCATCATTGTGACAACTAAAACCATCTTCCCAATTTTCCAAAGCTCCTAAGAAAGAAGCACTGTCCCGTCTTGAGAATCACTGAGGCTGTAACACAGCACCCACCCCTGAATCCCACCCTAATCAGACAAGAGAAAAATAATGATTCTGAAGAGGCTTGGAATTGGCTGATGGTAGAGTTTGGCTAGAACACAAACCTGATACCTCTAATGAATGGCATACTGTACAAAGCTTGCTGAAAAAGTGGAACAGGATACACTGTAAGGAACCCTGGAGTAGCTGTATTGATTATCTAGACTATTTCACATTGTGTCTTGGCTACCATGGAGAAGCATCAACAAGATCAACATATGGGGACCCAAACACCCATAATCACAGGTGATGGAGATCAAATTTTCTGTCTGATGTTCAGAAGAAATTTCAAAACTTTTTACAGTGAAGATAAAGTATAATATGAAGTCCCAAATAAATTATGGTTTTTAAACATTGAAAAAAATATGCATCAATGTCTTTTTCATCTAGCTCTTTAATCACTGAATCATTTTCATTTTGATGTCTAAATCAACTTGAGCTTAGCTTAGGATGAATGAAGCTTTTTTCAGCTGTGACTATTACTTGGAAAAAGCCCTGAAAGTTTCTGAAGTGGATCATGCCACTCACAACAGAATAAAATATGATGACTTTCTGCAAACACTTCACAGAAGAAGTACAAATGTCAATAAATGCACGAATAAATGTTCAACATTGCTGGCAACTACATAAATGCAAAGCAAAACACCATGAGATTCCATCTTACTCCAGAAAGAATGAATGGCCATCATCAAAAAATCAAATAATAACAAATGCTGATGAGGCTGCAGGTAAAAAGGAACCCTTCAACATTGCTGGTTTTGAATGCAACCTAGTACAACCACTATGGGAATGAGTGTGGAGATTCCTCAAAAAAGGTGAAATTAGAAATTCCACCTGACCCAGCTGTTCCCCTTCTAGGCTTCTTCCTTAATGAGATAGACACCATATTACAGTGATCCATGCATACCCATGTTTATAGCAGCACTATTCATAATAGCTAAATAGTAGAAGCAGCTGTATGTCCATCAACAGATGAATGTATAAAAAAAGTTGTTTTTGCACATAATGGAGTTCTACTCTGCCATAAAGATAAACTTAAGTCCTTTGTAGGAAAATTGTTGCATCCGGAGACCATAATGTTAAGTGAAATAAATCAGACATGCAAGCATTATTTCTCTTATTTGAGAAGCCTAAAATATAAATAAAGAGCAAAACAAAAGACAGGTAATACGAAGTAGGGAGATACACTTTTCTCAAAAGGGCAGCAGACCAAGAAACTGAGGGAGCAGGGATGGAGGGGAGGAAAGTGGACGACAGGGGGAATTGAGATATATTATGTGCGTGGACCAGTTCCACACAAGGAATGTCAGCACTGGGTACTGCAAACATGGGCTGGTAAAATAAGAATAAATACTTTTAAATTCCCAAGAAGGAGGCCCTCAGCAAATGTGCACAGCCCTGTGGCTTTGATTGTGGGTTTTCCATCATGGGTGTGAGCTGGCCAGGCTCTTGGTCAGCATTAGTGAACATGTGAACACACAGTACTCATGACCAAAAGCTAAAAGAAGAAAATCTGAGCCGAAGCAGAGCTAAGAAAAGTAGAAACAACAGATAAAGTCATTAACATATGTTTGCTGAATATGGTGAAGAAAATAAAGGAAATGACAGAGAAAACAGACAAAATGATGGAGAACTTTTATCAGTAGTTATAACCCATAAAAGAATTTAAATGAACAGAATGTAAGTTTAAAAAAATAAAGTTGGATTCTCCACATGGTAAAAGACATAGTGTGTGAACTGGCTGAATAATTAACAGAAAATATCAAAACTAAAATTTAGAAAGCAAAAGAGAGAAGAAAAATCCCACCACGAGGATGTAGAATGGATTGGTGGGATATAGTATATTTGTAGAGAACAGGATTTTATATACAGAAAATACAAAAGACTCTATAATCTATAGGATTAACTGAGTTAGCAAGCTTACTAGGTATAAACAGGCATGTAGAAAATACAAAAGTCTACATTCTATTAAGATTACCTAAGTTAGCAAGTTTATCAGATAGGTTACATTTTTATTTTAAAAACAGAATTGTATTTTTATATGTCAGCAGAAACAACTAAAATATGAAATTAAAAAAAATGCCAAATCTCAACACTGGCATGGGGCCCCAGGCACCTGCATGGAAGTTATTAAGTCCCCCCTGGAAAGGTGAAGAAGGAATGGCAAGGGTGAGGGTTTCATCAGGCCAACCAGTTTCCCAGGTGACAGAGCCCCAGCCCCACCCTCCTAAAGCGAGGTGGGTCACTCCCCGCCAGCCTTCCATCCCATGCCTGCTCTGACCTGCTGAAAGTTTGCCTCACCTCAGCCTCTTGGGAAGCTGCTGCTTTCTTTTCTGTCACTTGCGGCTCCTTGACACTGTGCTCCCGAGTCCCTCCCTCTCCACGGGTTCTGGGCAACTTGAAGGTAAGTGTACATCTCTTTCATGCCTGCCCTTTGCCCATGTCAGGCAAATTTCCTTTGATTTTCTCCATGTCTCCTTGGGTGTTTGGCTCAGCATTAGTCCCCAAGGCTAGGTACTAGGTATGGTTGAAAAATGTGGTGAATGTTAAGTTTTCTTAAAAGTTTCAATTACAGTAAAATACACATTACTGTGCATTCCCCTCAAAATATTGTCACATGCACTCATCCCATTGTTTTTGCTGCTTCCTGCAGCATTTCTGGAGCTCTTTCCTGAGGGTCTTTAGCTGTGTTGTCCTGGCTGCCTCGATGTGCTGCATGGTTCAAAACATTTCCCTTTCATGGTCATTGTGACTTAGGGGAAGAGCCAGGAGTCATATGGTGTCAGGTCTGATGAATAAGGTAGATGAAGTCACAGCATCCTGTTTTTAGGACCCTCCCTGTCATTAAATGCATTCACTGCAACAGGACTACAGAGCTGCTCCAGAAAGTGACAAGGATGACGGCATGAGTGTGTACAAAGCAAGGGAGATGACTTTGAGAGGGACTCAATGTGTCTTTTAATTAAGCATTCACAAACTTTTTGATCACATCTCAGACATCTCCATGGTGTGATTCTCCACGGACCAAAGTTCCTGAGCTACAGGGGAGACATTAACTCCAAAACTGCCAACAAAAGCCAATGTGTATTGGTTTTCTCAGAGCTGGAGAGATCTTTCCAAAGGTTCTTCTAAAGCACTTAATTCAATCTTGGTGAGACCTTGTGTTTTACCATGTCCATATACTAGTTTTTACACTTCCTGGCCATGCTGAGGCACATAGAAATTTGACCTTAGGATCTCTAAACTGAGTGAAGGTAATGTTCTTTTCAGTATGGACTTAAATCTTGGGCAACAAGTAATGGGAAGTGTCTCCTTGGGACATTTACTTAAAATTCCTTGGCCTCAGCTACCTTATCTACAAAATGGATACAATACTATCTACCTAGCAACACCTGTCTAGTAGGACTGTTATGAGAATTCAATGAGAAAATGCTCATGAAACACAGGGTATATTTCCTGTCAAAGAGTGCAGTCATAAAGGATAATATAAACCAAATGAATCCTGGGGTCCCATATGGCCCCATCTCAAAGTAATATCACATTCAAAATTTTAAGAAGGAATCAGTAAGAAGTAGTATACCAGCTCGAGCAGCTCCACGCAGGAAGCACAGCTCACTGACATCTGCCTGGATGATGGTTCAACTTTACTTTTTTATCGCAAGTGGAAAGGTGAACCAGGAATTTTCCCACTGAATGACATTCCCAATCTTTTATTTTTATTTTTATTTCGAGATTGGGTCTCACTGAGTCACAGTGTTGCTCAGGTTGGGATTGAACTTGAGATCCCCTTTGTTCAGCCTTCCACAGTGCTAAGATTGGGGCTGGGGATTTAGCTCAGTGGCACAGTACCTGCCTGGCAAGTGCAAGGTCGTGAGTTCAATTCCTGGTACCGGAATTAAAAAAAAAAAAAGAGTGCTAAGATTATAGACATACACAATTTACCATCTTTTTTTTTACTCTATGATGGCACAGATGTGTTATGCATTCCATAGAAGCCATGCCTTAAACTTTGAACTCTTCCCAGAATCCTGAAATGCTAGCTGGACAGCAACAGGAAGCTGCAGCTCCCAGGGAACTTCAAAATCAGGAGGGGAATCCTCCTGTCATCCACAGGGCTCTGTTTGCTAAGCTGTGATGTTCAAAAAGACAAGAGTAGTAAATGTATTTTCAATTTATAATGAGTTTCTAAGGAGATACCCCACTTGCATGTTGAGGAGTATTTGCACTTAACTATAGTTTCCTGAGAAAACACCTCCTTAGGGCAAAATAAATATATCTTACACTTTCTCCTTCACCACTGATAAACTTTAAATTAGCGTTTCCAGCAGTGACAATTCATTTGCAAAACTGCCTCAATTCTGCACCTCCAAAGCCCTCTCTGATGCCCGTGCTTGTAGTCTTCTCAATTCTTGTCTCCAATTCCACCAGCTCCCACTACCTATTCATTTATTTAAGGAGTCATTGAACACCTTATGCCAAATATTGGGTGTGAGCAGGTGAACAGAATGTGCACAGCCTTTGCTTTTCTCAGTCTTCCCTTCTTTGTATTTGCAGATTTTCTTCAGTTTCCTCATTCATTCTTCCAAAGACGATGTTCCAGCCCTTGAAATTCAAAGAACAAGGAACAATCCACTATTTTTCCATTATATGAGCCTGTTTGAACCTTGTCTTTCCAGGCTAACAGCTGCTGTCCTTGTGTTACTTATCACATGGACCAAATAATATATTTTTAAAATGATCTTCAACCTCACTGCTACCACGAGTCAGAGCTATGCTGTGACAGGCACAGGTTGGCCAGGGACTGGGAGAAGAAATCAAAATGTGTGCCAGAGAAGACAGAAGAATCAGTAAGGACAAATCAGATCCCAAATCAGATCCCAAACCAGTGCCCCAGTGTATAGACCTCATCTGTGCCTCACTAACTTGGTATGAAATTCAATTGCTTTATAACTAGCTAAGCTTTTCTAGGTCTATGTCTTGTTTCTCAAACATCGAAAAAAGTGTAAACTTGTCAATACCAAGGTCTTAAATATCTCATAACGCCTATCCTGGCTGCGAAGATAAGAAAAGGCCACAGAGCAAGGTCAGAATGAAGAGGGAGAGTGAGTAAAGTAAGGGAGAGAGAAGGAGTGCAAATCAGATGTGGAGTGGTTCAAGGACAGGGCCAAACATCCTTTAATAATCAAAGGAAATTGGTCCAGACTTCATTTCAGATCTGGTGCGTCTGCTCACAGATGGCCTTTCAGGGCCAGCCTTAAACTGTCCTCTGATGCCTACTTAGAAATTAGTGCAAAAGCACTTAATGGAGCGCCAAGGGCTCTCATTCTGTGCTCTCCATAGCACTGCAGAGAGCAAAGGGGCCCTCTTCCCTGTGGAAGGACTGCAGGGCCCGAAAAGCTTGTTATCCTTCCCTAAGACAGAAACCGGAATCACCAATTTGATGTAAAATAAACAGCTCTTGTTTATTCCTATGCATTTGTTGTTTCTTTCTCTCCTTGTGTATGTGCTACAATTCTTCCCTAACTAATTACCTAATTACAGATGGTGAAAGCATTTAAAGGATTAAACTGAGATCCCTCACACGCAATGTGGAGGAAGGGATGTTTATTAATTGCTCAGCTGAAAGCAGAATCCAGCCCCTTTCACATGCACTGAATCATTCATCAATCTGCCCCCTGCACCCATATGTTTAACCAGCATTAATCCCTCCAAGGTACCACTAAATACTACCGGCCATTTAGACTAAGCCCATTAATTAATCACATTAGCGGTCATGTGTTAGCTCTCTTGTCCCCTGCATAGTGTTCATGTAATTTCCTGGGGAAAGAACAAGAACACACATTCCTAGCAATGGCTCCAAGGCACAAGGCACGTTGCATGCCAAAAATTTAAAACTGGAGCCACCAACATTCCAGGCAAGAGAGGTCAAGTGCAACTATTTTTGTTTTGACATATAGATGTGACTGACATTCTGTTCTGTGTCTTATAGAGGACAAAACGAGGTGTACACAAGTAAGAACCTACCACTCAGAAACATGATTGCACAAATCAGAGGTCCTTCTTTTATTCCCATGGGGAATGCGTTAGTCACAGAAAGCCAGATTATAGCGCAGGAATAAACAGCTCCAAAACCCTGCTGGCATAACATCAAGGTTGTGTCTCACATAGGCAAACACTACCCTGGGTCTGGGTGTTGTTCTTATGGCTTCTCAGCAACACAGTCTGCTTCACCTGTGTGGTCCCCAAACCTCACCACACATGTATTTTTACTAAATCAGTTCTTTATGTTAAACAAAATGCAGAAGTGTATTATGAGAAATTTAGCATGGATGTTCATTCACTAACATACTATTGTTTTCCTTAAATGATTTTTCCCCAGTTTTAAAGCTTGGCATATGTTATGGCTTAGATCTAGATGTCCCCCAGGGAGCCCCTTGCACTCATGGGGAAGGCTTTAGCGCTGCCCTGCTCCCCTCTTTTCTCTCCACTTCCTGTCCAGCCTGTGGTGAGCAGCTCTCTTCCTCCGGGCCCTTTTGCCTTGCGCCCTGCCTGGAAGCAGCCGACGATAGACTGAAACATGAGCCCAAATAAACCTCTTCTCTTTAAACTGCATCAGTATTTTGTCCCAGCGAGGACTAAGACATCACATGAGTGCAATAGATCATAGTTACTTTCTTGGGTAGGTCGTGTTTCCTGGCCCTCTTGATTATTTGGACATAGTTCATCTTGATCATTTTCAGTTGCTTTACCCTCCACCCTCTCCTTGCTCCCAACTCCCTTCCCCATATCTAAGATCTGACTTTTCCTGCCATTGGTCCTTACAAGCTTCATAGCCTGCATTCCAAGATTCAAAATTACAAAAACTTTCTGAGATGATGCACCTGTGGAATCCTTTCTCTCCACTGTCTGCATAGGTTTCAGCAGAGTCTCTGCTCTCTATTCCTATCTATTGATTCCTTGAGGGTTAAGACTGTCTTACTAAGCTTTGTGTTCTACAAAGGCTCTGCTGAGAGCCTGGCAGGGCCAAGAGGACACAACTGGTGAGGAAGGAACTTAGGAAACACTAGTGAGAGGGAACAGGTGTCCTGCTAGAGATTGCATGCAAATGTTCAGCCCTTGGGTGACAACTCAAGGTGGAACTGGACACAATTGGTCCAATGACAGGCCCTTGGAGACTGGGAAGTCCAGAGAGAGGGCCAGGAAACATAACACGAGTATTAGAGATAGTTGCAACATCAAGAAGACAAATGCTAGGGATATCCCATTGTCTGCCCTTGGACATAAGGGAGGGAGAGAGAAAGGAGCAAAACAAGGAAGGGGCTTGGGTAGGAACAGATTTCCTATACTGACAGTAAAGCCCACAAGGGCTAAAAGAGCAATGAAATGTTGAGAAGTCTCATTGATTTTGTTTTTGCTCCTGGTTTTTAGACAGGGTCTTGCTATGCAGCCCAGGCTGGCCTCTCCTGCTTCAGCCTTCTGAGTGCTGGGATTATAGTCGTGTGCCACCACACTCCATGTGAAGTCTCATTCTTGAATTCCTTCAGTCACCTTGTGGCAACTACCCCAATGAAAGCATAGAAGTGCCTACCTTTCTCCTGGTGTATTACATGCTTTTCATACACTAATATTTTAACTTTTGAAAACTGTTCCATAAAAATGGACAAAAAAGTCCATGTAATGGTTGATAACATTGTCTCAACTTGAAGAGTCTAGAATCTTAGCTAAGTAACTCAGCAGTTCTACATCCTGGGGTGTAGAGGATATGCTCTTATGGCTCTAAGATGTTGTTCATTGTGTCAACTTGAGAAGTTTAAAAGTTTAACTAAGTGACTCAGCAGGAGACCAGGGTCTTCACTTTGTAAACAGTCTCAGCCTGTCCAAAAGGAGGGCAGGGAGATGGTGTGGGTGTAAATGACTCCCCCTCCCAGGGCAGGTAGGTTGCATACAATAAAAGGGAAATGAAGAAGGACTGATGGCTGGTTCTTCAGAGGAGCTCCAGTCTTAGCCTTCAGCTTGGTGGTTGTCTCCTGGCTCCTGGTGCAGACTGTTTGGCTTCCACCTGGGACTCTTCAGCCTTCTGGTGTAGACTCTTCAACCTTCATGATAGATTCTTTAGTGTTCCATTGCAGACCCATCAGCCTCCTGATACAGACTTGTACAGACACTGCAGTGAGCTCCAGATCTTGGACTGGACTGCAATCTCCACCCTGTGCCTCACCATCATAAGCCAATCTTGTACTTACTTATAATTTTTATTTCTTATATTATATCTGTTTCTCTAATAAACACTGACTGATACAGTCTGCAATATACATTCTGATGAATAAGTAGGAAGTAATCCTCTGAGCACCTGGCATTCAAGTTACGGAAGCCGGAAGCACCCTGGTATCCCTTCCTCCCCTCCTACCGGTCAAAACCGGTGTCCAGTCGTTATGCTCATGCTTTTATCTCCTATATCCAGGCATTATTGTGCCTAATTGTTAAGGTTTCCATGCATTTTCCTGCCTAATTATTAAAGTTCCCGAACTGGTAAGCATTTAGAATTCACTGTGTTTTAGGGGTTGGCTAAGGAGCTCAGAGGACCAAGACTTGCCCCGAGTAGGAGAAAGCCTGAGCATATCTCTTGCGTGGCTCCGGTCTTTGCACAAGGCTGTGAGGAGATCTCCTGCGAGCTTTCAGAACCAGCACTGTGCTCAGAGAGCACTGCGGGGTTCCTGTTTACATCTGAGCCAGGCCTGCGTTTCAGTGAGGCCTATTAGACTCAGCTGGAAAAAAGAAAAAGGAAAAGGAAATGTCAGTGCAGGTCACCAGGAGAGCTGCTGGGGGCCTATACAGGGAGATACTGGCTTCTGGTGCATTGCTCTGCAGGGGCTATGACTGATTTCTGTCTGAATAAATGCTGCATATAGAGATGGATGAAATCTCAGAAATCATCCTGTCAAATTTCCCCAAAATGGAAAGAGCAAGAAACTCTGGCCTATAGAGGGGAAGTGACTTTGCCAATATCGCACAAATGCAATGACCACTGGGTCAGGGAAGCAAATTCCCCACCTCGTCCAGCACCTACTCAGCCAGAGCAGAGTGGGTTCCCTGCTCCCTCCCAGCTCACCAACCCAGTGGCTTGGGATCTCTTTCTAAAGGGGCTCTGGCAAACCAGCCAGGTCACCCCGGAAGTAGACTAAGCAACAGAAATGGGTTCACTCTTTCCCCTTAACCCAGCTTTGCGGCTGGAGTTTTCTAATCCATGCAAGGGTAGCTTGCCGTTCCCTGGCAATGGGAGCCTCGCACCTGCGGGGCGCTGTATGCCTTTACAAAGGACTCTACAGTTTGCACTGTGCATTCCTAGTGCTTGTCACATGATCACCAACAGACTCCTCAGGGGAAGGCGCAGGCTGGTCATTTTGCTCTTTACAGGGAGAAACTGTGTCTTTATGGGAGAAAAAGTAATTGAGCTTAAGCAAAAGAATAGTTTTACCTTACACACAGAGCCACCGGGAAGCTGGAAAGAAGGCTGCAGAACTGTATCTTCACAACAGTTTCTGTGCTATAAGCAAAGCATACATATACACACAACAACAAAAAACAATCGAAATCCAAAAGCTACAGCACTGCTCAAGATGGCCCGGGAGGTGTAGCTTAGCTTCAGTCACCCCTTGCCCGCCTTCTATGTATCTGTGTGCAACAGCCCCCCACCCACTACGAATATCTCCCAGCCCTGGTCCCTACCACAAGGTCTGTGCAGCTGTCCCATACCACGCCCCACAAGCCTTCCTCTTTACAGTGCCTGCAGTCGGATGCTAACACATTGATCCTGGCCAGTCTTTAAAAGTGGAAAATTCCTTAGGCTCCTTTCTTGAACATTCTGATACAGGTCATGAGCTGAGCCCAAGAATGTGGCTTTTAAGGATATTCTCTAATTTGTACTTCTCATCGAAACCCATATTGAGGCAGACTTGACAGTGGGAAGCAGAGGTCCAGTCAGAAGGCACTTGCAAACTTCAAGGCTGTTGATGTACCTCAGTAGTAGTAGAGCACTGACCTAGTATGAATGAAGCCTTGGGTTCGATCCCCAGCATCACGAAAACAAACACAACAGCATCCACTAATTCAAAATCACCTAGAGAATTCACCACTAAGAATGGCACAAACCTTCAGACCCCCACTTATTAATCCAACAGAGCTGACAAAGGGAAGCAAAGTTAATTCTTCTTAGTACTCATCTCCCTTTCATTTTAGATTGAGGCAGACAATAATAACTTTTTCAAAACCTTAAAATATAGACTTACCATAATCAGAAGACAGGATTTGGATTAAACATGTGACTTGCATCTGGAAGTGAATATAAAGAAAGTGCAGGGGCTCCAATTTTCTATAAAAAGCATGACTGAGCATCAGGTGAGTTATTCTGTCAATATCCCAACCTGGAAGAAGATGACTGAGGATTTTATGAATAGCAGCTGTCATCCAGATGGAATTTCCTCTTTCCTTTTCAGTCATATATTATTATTTGTAATATTTCTACAATCACTTTTAAGATAATAAACTTGAAAAATCAAAGTCTCATGGATGCATGGGGTTTTATTGTAAAATAAACAGCAGGGCAGAAGGAAATTGTTAGTGTTTCATTTTAGTTAAGACATCTCATTTTGATGCAGGTCCTCAGGGCCAGGAGGCAACATATACACATTTCAAATTGGTGGCATTTCATCAAAACGGAGATATTAAGGAAACTTGCAATAAAAGATTGTGTTATCTACAAGCAAGAGAAGTTACCCAACTCCCACTGGCAGTGTAGCAATGCTTAGCTAACTGGCTGGGCCCAGCATTTCTGTATTCCTTGAGAACTACAGATGCATGTTACATTCCTTTACCTCTCTCTCTTCTATTCATCGATGCAGAGTACAAGTCAGTGGAACTTGACTAAGAGAGATCCTAGCATTCTAGAAAAGTAGCACTGTCCATTTTCTGACCTGAGGAAATTAATTCAGGTAGAGAAGATGTTGAATTAATTGAAAAGGGGTAATTCATTTTTGCACCACTAGCTATTAACCTGAAGGGCTTCACACAGAGCTACATGTCCATTGATTTCTGTTAATTTTTTTAAAAGTTTGAGCCAGGGTTTTATTAAATTGCACAGGCTGGGTTTTAATTTGTGACCCTCCTGCCTCAGCCTCCCACAGAGCTGGGATTGCAGGTGTGTGTCACCATGTGTGGTTGGCAGATATTTTTTAAAGTGTGGGAAAAAACAAGAAGGGGCTAATATTTGATTATCAATTTATCTCCCATTAGAGAAGTTCTGTTTTCACTGACTCACAAAACAATGTTTTGTTCCAGTCAAAAGATATTTATTAAAGAACCAAAATAAGCAATGAGAGATTTAAAAAAGGAAATCCATTATTTGGTTTCTTCCCCATAAAAGGATACCAAGTATTGGTGATATTATTATTTAAGAAAGACAAAAAAACCTCAGTGTGGCAGCAAATCAATTCGAGACCTCAGTTTTGCATTCTGTTTCGGTTTGGTTTTGTTCATTCATAGGAAGTCTAATTTAAGGTCAGGTAGTGAACCTCATACCTGGTTATTGGAGCATTTCATCTCTGTCATAGAAGGATTCATCCTTCAGGACACACAGATTGGACCCTGGGTCTCAGTGGTCCAATGCTTGTCTGCTAGGTTCAAATTCCTAGCACGAACAAAACCAGGTAGTGCGTGGAGAGAACAGGAAAGACAGGGAGAGCTCCCAACATTCCTATGCACACCAGCCAAATGTGGGCCAACATGTCAGCTCATATTCTTGAGGACAAAGACAGGCACGTAGGGTTAAAACTCTTAACTATGGGCATCTGACAGTCATCCACAAGTCTCCCGTGTATACACAAAGAGAGATGAGGAGCAGAACATAGGTTCTAGTGTGTATCACAGAAGCAAATGTGCAAGTGAGCAGGAAGTTTTCACAGAGAGATAAGACACAAGTTGGCTTCAAGAGCAGATTAGGTGAAGAATACAGAGTCCACACCAGTGTGAGGAACACTGTCATCAAAACAGCAGAGATGAGAAGTGTGAGGAGTAACTCAAATACATCCTGAGTGCTCAAAAATTTTTTAGATGTATTACAGTAAAGACACATTATCTTGGGGCTGGGGATTCAGCTCAGCAGCACACCGCCTGCCTGGTAAGGGCAAGGTCGTGAGTTCGGTTCCCGGTACCAGAAACCCCCCCAACCCAAAAAAAGATACACTATCTTGAGTTCACCTCAAAACCTTCCCTCTTGTATGGGGCACACTCATCCCATCATCCTTGCCACTTTCTGCAGCAGCTCTAGAGTCCTCTTTCCTGAGGGTCTATACAAGGTATGATCAGAAATAACAGTGAATGCTGCTGCCATGCACCATCCCAAGGAAAGGCAGCTCATAAAAACAGGACACTGTGTCCTCATCCACCTTAGTCACCAGATCTGGCACCATGTAACAGCTTCTCCGCCAAAGTCAAAATGACCATGAAAGGGAAACATTTTGAATCCATTCAGGACATCAAGACAACCAGGACAGCAAAGCGAAAGACCCTCAGGAAAGAGAACTCCAGAGCTGCTGCAGAAAGTGGCAAGGATGATGAGAAGACTGTGCTCAAAGTAAGGGGAGAATTTTAAAGGGATTCATGGCAAGGTGTATTTTACTGCAATAATTTTTTATTTAAGCATTCACTAAATGTTTCAATCACACCTTCTAGAGTTGTGTTTTAGATGACAGTAAGACAACAAGCCTGTTGCATAGTTGTCAGTGAATAATGAAGACAAATGTTCACAAGCAGCTGGAGATGAGTCACATTTTGAATCATAAAAAAAAGAGTCAAAGTATGCTTTTCTGTGGAGCAGTGTTGTAATAGACCCAGGCATGCCACCCAGAAAGCTAGACATCACCCATTTTCCTGAAATTATTCCCAACAATGCTGATAATCCTTATTGGTTGTACTTTCTACATAGATCTCAAGTGTACATGGTCCTCTGTGTACCTACCACCTGAGTCTGACTCCAGACTCAGAATTTGGATTTCCTGGCCTTATCGACCAAATGCCTCTGTGCTTGCAAAGTGTGTATGTGTGTGTGTGTGTATATGTGTGTGTGTGTGTATGTACGGCCAAGGATTGAACCCAAGGCCTTCACAGTGATCTGTAACCTCAGCATTTTTTTGGTTACTTTTAAATTTTGGGACAGAGTCTTTCTAAGTTTCTAAATTGTCCAGGATGGGTTAGAATGTGAGCTCTTTCTGCCCGGATTGCTGGGATTATACCCATGTCCCAACATGCCTTGGGGCTGCCTTACAAAATTTTTACATTGAAGCATTAATTCCTAGGGTGATGGCATTTGGTGTTTGGATGTGGGCATTTGGGAGGCAACTGGGTCTTGAGGGTAGAGCTCACAGGATAAGGTTGTAGGATGCTGAAAAGAACTCTCCCTCCCACCTCGTTGCAGGAACACACAGCATGGAGGTGATGCCTGAAAGCCAGGAAGTAGGAACTTATCAGGCACCAGCCAGACCAGCACTTTGATGCTGGGCTCCAGACCCAAAGAACTGTGAGAAGCTGGACTCTGTGGCTTACACCACAGGAGCAGCCAGAGCTAACAAAGACCCCCAGTCATTCCTGATGTCCCTGTCAGTGCTGTCCCCACCTCTGGTGTTTCAAGAAAGGCACTGTGCATCCAGAGGTTCCCCAGGCCCCTGCAAGGCCACTCTGAGGCCTACTTCACATCAGCTCCAGAATGCCTGGTGCTTCTGTACAATAGCAGATTGCAACGGTCTTGAACAGCTCCATGGAAGAAGGGCACAGTCAAGAAAAACTGTTTAGTTCATGGTGACCCCGAAGCAAAGCAGAAGAGTAGTGCCAAAGAGGAGGGGGATGGATCAGTGCAGACCCCATATGCTGGCCCTCTTAACCAACTATGGTCTACTCCCTGCTTCTGTGATAGAACACTCCACACTGGAGAAGTTATGAACAAGAGAAGTATTGAATTCCTGCTGCAGGAGCCCGGGAGGTCCAAGACTGTGCGGCTGTATCTGTCAAGGGTCTCCACACCATGTCACCCCAGAAAGAAGCTCACATGCACAAGACAGTGAGGTGGGAACAACACATGCAAGAAATGTCACTTTTATAACAAGCACCATCTCCATAAAGGCACAAGTGGAGCCCTCACAATCATTCACCTCTTCAAGGTTCCACCTTGTAATGTAATGCTGATTCAACTTCAACATGCATTTTACAGTGGAAATACACACCATAGTACCTGTAACAATGCTGAGGCACAATAGCTAATACCGATAACTTAGAGGAGGAGCAGTTTGGTTTGCCTCATGATTTCAAGGGATTCAGTCCATGGTCAGCTGCCCCAAAGCAGGAACATCATGGTGGAAGGGTGTGGTCAAGCAAAACTGTTTAATTCATGGTGGCTGAGAAGTGAAGCAATAGAATAGTGCCAGAGAGGAAGGGGAAAGACCAGATGCAGAACTCAAGGTGACACCTCTGTGACCCACCTGGATACACCCAGAAGTCAGCTGTACAGTAAATCCCCAACTTATGTGTGAATTCCACTGTGGGAGAATTGTTCATAAGTCAGATTCATTTGTACACAGACAAAATGAGTTTTACACAGCACTGCTGTGAAAGTTCTCAACTCAAATGTGCATAAATTTGGGTTATCTCTTAACCCAGTCAAGTTGATGTATTAACTGCTGCCACACCTTTCCACTCTTTTCTGCTCAGAAAATTCCTATTCATTCTTCAGAGCCTCAACCTGATCTCTTCCATAGTTAATAAGTTTTCCTTTATGTTTTTAGAAATGAATTTCCATTTGTTCATGTCCTTGTCATTTGTCTGCATATAATATGAGCTCTTCCACAAAACAGAGGACAGGTGTTCTTCACCATGAAATTAGTATTATTAATAATGAAAGCAAATAATACCAAATTTGTAAAGGAGAAATATGGAGAAGCAAATCACTATTTTCCCAGTGGAATAAAGTTCTTTAATAATATCACCCAGTAGTTAACAAGACCTTGCTCTTGGCCAGGCACTGTGCTGAGTGCTTTAATACATTATCTCATTTAAAAGTCCTTTCAGGAAAGATATTATTATTTGTATCTTAAAATGAATAAACACAGGCACAGAGGGATAAAGCAAATCATTTAAGGCCAACCAGCTGCTAAGTACTAGAGCCAGGATTTGAAATCAAACGTCCAGAAATAGAACCCCTCCACCAAGGCTGTTCCATAGAAAGAGGACACGTTCCAATACCAGGATGAATGGCAAAGGCACAGAGAGCAATTAAGATGACATTGAGACTGCAGGGATGATGGGATGGAAACAGGAAGACTGCATCAATTATGCTCCTTGCCCTTGGTAATTCAGAAAGGGCTGAATGTGTGCTTGCAGAGTGGTAAATGAAGTACATGCCTTTAAAAATAAACTCTCAATTATTAACTATATGCTGTACCTGTGGTTAGATGTAAACTCTGGCCACCTTGAAAATAAATACGTCATTATGATAAAGAGTAAGCAAAGAAGACAAAATGACTGCTTGTTGGTAGTTACAGAAATGCACCACAACACGAGAAGGAAACAGCTCGGAGAACTTGTGAAACGCCAGACGAAGCAGCTGTTTTACTCCTCACTGTTTCAAAACAAACAGGCATTGACTTTTATAGAGAGCTCAGGCAACTGGAGCAATGAGCAATGCAATTATTACAAGCTTACCATCAAAACTCTATCCTGGGCTGCACTCCTGGGTTGCAGAAGAATTTATCTGAAGGTCAAGGAGCAGCACAGGAGGTGGATGGAGATATGCTTCAGCTTCCGTTCCAATGCAATTCTGTCCCACGTTGTGTGCTAGGCCAGCAGCGCGGACAGCCCCTTCTGTGACAGGACCTCCTAGGAGCTGCAGGGTGGGGGCTTGCACACAGAGCTCACCTCTCACAGCCCATCGATAGGCAGCCAAGTGACCATGCAGGGTGGACAAGGCAGAGAAGGCCTGGGCCAGGGCAGGGGCAGCTAGCAGGTCCTGGAAGCGTGTGTGGGAGTCCCCAAAGGTCGCCAGGAGAAGCTATCACCCACCCTGAGACCTGCAGAGAGAACTTTCTCACCAGAAGAATGGGAAAATGAGTCTTAGCAGCAAGAACCCAAGAAGTAACATGGAAAGGGCCCAGGTTGCTGAGAGGCCAGCCAGCACCCCAGAGGGAAAGGCTGCCAGGGAGTCCAGTAGCTCAGTTCTTGGCTCCAGTGAGGAATTATCAAAAGGAAATGGGATAAAAGTTGAAGACACAGACATAATAACCCAAGAGACTACATTGAGAGGGGCATGAGTGTCCAGCATAGTGGTGGACACCTGTCATCCGAGCACTCTGGGAGGCTGAAGCAGGAAAAGCACAAGTTCAAGGCCAGCTTGGGCAACTTACTAACTTTGCAAAACATTGTCTTAAAATAAAAAATGGAAAAAAGCCTAAAGATATATATAAGCTCAGGGCAAAGGATCTGTGTCTGATCCTCAATGAGGGAGAGAGAGAGAGAGAGAGAGAGAGAGAGAGAGAGAAAGAGAGAGAGAGGTCAGCAATTACCCTGCTGGGCTGAGGAACATGTGCTGGTTACCTGGGCATCAGAGGAAGTGTTTTCCATGTGCTGCAGATGTAGCTCAGCAAGAAGGTCCTGGATTCCATCCCCAGAACCATAAAAGGATGATGAGAGAGACTTACACGCAGCTGGGAAGGAGTCAGGAGAACTCACAGCACTGACTTGAAGGGAAGGGAAGCGGTCATGGGAGGGCCTTTCCCTGAGAAGCTGCAGGGTATACTGGGAGCCTAGGGGGAATGAGCCTGTGACAGACAAGGACCAGGCCGAGGCATTGCAAAGGGAAGAAATGTCAGAAGCAACAGGAGGAGCAAAGGAGTCACTCTGCAAGATAAACCCAGGGGATCCATTGTCAGTCAGTAGGCAGAAGGCAAATTTAGCACAAGGAGCCAGAGAGTTCCCTGGTTTCCTTGGGTTTCCTCGGGTTGTGCTTTAACACACAAAAGTGCAGTCATCCTGGACACAAGAAGCTGGAGGAAAAAGGCAGAGAAGACCTCAGGTCCACCATTCACCACACCTGTGACTTTTGAAGAAGCCACTCAAGGTCGCATGCTTTGAAATGCAAACCCATCCTTTCCTGACCAGTTTAGTATGCGCAAGTCTAAAATGAGTCCCACTTCTGTGAAACAGACCAGAAAATGCCCAGAGAACAGAATTTCAAGTATTTATTAAGTGCTGTCTGCTTAAAGGTTGTCACTGGCACTCAGCATATGAAGAATAATTTCTCATGTTTGAGTGGTACTTGCTGCGGGATTGTTACTCTGCTGCCAGAATGCCTGGGAAGACTGTTAAAAATGCAGATTCCTGGAGCCAATTATGAGACTAAGTTTCAATGAACTGCGAATACAGATGAGAATCAGTATTGGTTTTATTTGGTTTCTGTGGTGGTGGGAATGGAGCCCAGGGCCTTTGCACTGAGCTACATCCCCATCTCTCTTTGTTTTTTTTTATTTTGAGATAAGTTTCCTCCAATTTACTAAATTGTCCAGGCTTGGCTTGAGCTTCAATCCTCCTGCCTCAGCTTTCCAGAATGGGAGTATTATATGCCACTGTGCCCAGCTGAGATTGTCTTTATCAGATTTCCACATGATGCTACAGGACCACTTGGAAACCCAGTACCATATATCATGCAGCCAAACTTCTTTCACCTTATCTAATTCAATACATATGCCAGGGTTTACAGTGCTCAATGCAGTGAAAGCTGAAATAAAAACAAACACTGATGGCCTGTGAAATAACACAGAAATCATTATCCACCCACGCACCGAGTTGGACAAATTATGTCTACTGAGGGCACATCACCCACCAAAGGGAACACAAATCTCACCAGATTCAGGAATCTTCCTCAAGTGCTCAGTCTAAGGAAGGGAAAAGAAAGGACAGAAAGAAGGAAGAAAGGAAGAGAGGGAAGGGAAGGTAGAGAAAGGAAGAAAAGAAAGGAAAGAAAGAGAGAAAGAAAGAATGGAAGGAAGGGAGGGAGGAAGGAAGGAGGGAAGGAAGGAAGAAAAGAAGGAAAGAAGGAAGGAAGACAATCACTGTGGCAGCAGCGTGAAAAGCACTTTCACACATCTCTGGCCAATATACACATGATGCTAGGGTCTCAGCACAGGGGAGGGCACAGGTAGCTTAGAGTCTGATACACAAAAGTCTCTACACTTTGAGTAGGAGCCAGATGAAGAAGACAGCGAAAGGCATTCCCAACAGAAGGAGGAGCAAGCCTTGTGTGCGACAGCGATCCAGGCCCCCAGGAAAAGCACGCCCGCTGCTTACACGTGGGAGTGAACCCTCCCCAGGCCCCAGCTGTGTGCTCTTGAAAGCTAAAGCCTATGGGGAAGGATTTGAACTGGGCAGAGACGTGTTTTGTACAGTCCACAAGCAGGAAAGTATGAAACCACCCCAGGACACTTCTGGCTCTCTAACTGCTCAATGATTCGAAGCCTTTAAATAGACTCTAATAAGAACATCTGGTTAGGAAAGGAGCTCAGTAAACATGAAGACACGAGCAACCAACTCGGGAGGGCACTTCAGCAAAAATGGAAAGTTATGGTGTCCGTGGGTGCAGACAGGCAAGGGGAAGAAGGATGGCAGGGTTCTCTTTGTCATGGCTGCAAAGAGTTTACACTGGGATTTTTGTGGCCTAGAAAAAGGAGAAAGCAGGTAAGATGTTTAGTGAGTGTTATAAGCACAGAGTGGCCATGTGAATTCAGACAACAAATAGTCTAGAGGTAAGAGTAACTCCTACAGAACAGAGATGTGTCCGTTGTGGGTTTCTTTAAATTTTCAGTGACGCCTGCAGGTGAACACATGTATACACATGTAAGACCCTGGAAGTCATCCCCAAACCATGGAAAAGGGAGAGAAGCAGGTAGAAGAGGAGGAGGAAGTGAAAGAGGAGGATTAGGAAGAGCAGGAAGAGGAAGAGGAGGAGAAAGAAGAGGAAGGAGGAAGAGAAGGAGAAGAGGAGGAAGAAAGGGAGGAGGAGAAGAGGAAGAGGAAGAAGAGGAGGAGAAGAAGAAGTAGCAGCAGGAGGAGGGGTGGTGAGGAGAAGGACAGACTGGATGAATGACATGAACACACGGAGCAGGGACACCAGGCAAGCCCATCTGAGCAGAAGGCGAGAGGCGAGCACTTGTTATTTTAAGATGCACCTGGAACCAGGAAGAGTGTGTCCGTTGAACTAAGTGATGTCAACAAACAACCACACATTTTTCAGTAAGTGTTACTTCTCTCACCTGTCCCCGTGCAACGTAGTTGTTCAGGCAAGGTTGTGTCTGCTCAGACTCACTCAGGAACCCTGGCCTCCCTCCTTCTAGCAGCTCCTCCATCTATTTGATCCCAGAAGTTGTGCCCTGACCCCTTCTACCTGGGGCCAAAAGAGAAGAACATTGATGAGAGATCATGATGACAGGTTCCGGACCCACTCCCACCCACATATTCTGGGCCAGAACCAGTGAGAAGGTACCCACCCAGCTGCAGGTTTGAGGACGGGACTTGGGCTGTGTGCCCAACCGGGGTGGAGGGTGGCAGCCACAGCCTTGCACTGGCCCCAGATGGTTACAGAGGATTCTTCAGTGCAGGTCCCAGATGGGACAGCCTGTGACATGACACCACAACAAGGGCTTGCTTTTGCGGTTATCATAAACAAACAGAGTAAGGAACCCTCTCCTCTCTGACATTAAGAATAATAACAACAACAACAAAATTAAAAATAGAGATTCCACTGGACCCTGGGATCACTCCTTTGGGTGAGAGACAACATATTACAATGGCCCCTGCACACCATACTTATGGAAGCACAACTCATCATAGCTACATCTTGGAAGCAGCCTGGATGTCCATCCACAGATGAATGGATAAAGAAAATGTGATGTTACACACCATAGAGTACTACTCATCAATAAAGAATAAATTTGAGTTGTTTGTGGGAAAAAGGATGTACCTTGAGATCATAATGCTAGGTGAAATAAATGAGACACAAAAGGTTAAATATCACATGGGTCTTCTTATATAAGAAACCCAAAGTATAAATAATATTGGTCCAAAATAAAAGATAGATGATGAGAAACAGAGACATGGGAGGGAAGGAAGGGGAGGAAGAAATAAAAAGTGGTGTGATGGATACGTGCACCCATTATGGTGTGATGTGTATGTGCACCCATTCCTCACGCTAAATGTATTTATTACATACTGCAAGCACGATATAATAAAAATGGGAAGAATAAAAGAGAATAATGGGGGCTGGGGATTTAGCTCAGCAGCAAAAGCGCCTGCCTGGCAAGCGCAAGGTCATGAGTTCGGTTCCCGGTACCGGAGAAAAACCAAAAAAAAAAAGAGAATAACAATGAGCTGTGTGCGATGGCAATGCCTGTGATCCCAACAATCAGAGAGGCTGAGGCAGGAGGATTGCAGGATTGAGCCCAGCGAAAACAATTTAGTGACTTAGTAAGATTCTGTCTCAAAATCAAAAATAACTTTTTAAAAAAGAGCTAAGGGTGTGGTATAGTGCAAAAACCCTAGGTTCATTCCTAGTACTGCAAAATTAGTAGTAGTAGTAGTAATAGTAGTAATAATAATAATAACATTAAATAACATTTACTGGAAGATCATTATGTGCTAAGCACTAGGCCTGTATGCATACACTTGAAATAATCCATGGTGTAAAACACTACGCTCTGTACTTTACAAGTAAGGAACCTGACACCCAGCAGGTGAAGTGAGTTCACCTTGGGTTCCCCAGCTCATGGGTGCTGATGTAGTTGGCTTCCAAAGACTCTGTCCTGCTCCTGGTGACACTATATTTCTGCCGTGTAAAACTAAGCAAGATGGGTGAAAAATAATAAATAAAACAACTTGCAAATAATCATGTGTGGTCAAATAAACACCTTCTTATATTGGCATTCTCTTATTTATACCTTATGATCATTGTAATTGCTCCAAAGCTGTACAGATGCATTTTCCTCAGTTTACCTTTAGTGCCTTCTTTTCCTAGCCTTGGGGTCAGTGTGCTCCTTGTCATGCGTTTTCCAGGGCGGGGTCACAGGATATTTATTCTCCCTCATGACTAATAAAGCATTAAGCCATTTCTCTGATAGAGGACAAGGGGAAAAGGGACAATGGGAAAACTTGTAAACTGGTGTTCTGAACCTTAGCACAGTCTGTCTGGGCACTGACAGTAGCTCATGCTGCTTATCTGTGCGACTGGTGGGGCACGAAGGAAAGGAGAGAGTCCGCTTGCTCTGTGTTCTGGAATTGGGCAGGTAGGGATGAATACAGCAGTAGGATATGGATGCTTGTGTGAAGGATTTGATTTCAGGGGTGGGGAGGGGTTTAAAAACTGAAGTTACTCAGGGTCAAGTGCTGAACTGCTTTCAGTGAGCTCAGCTCAGACATCAGTAATGTACTCTTCACACACTTTCTTCCCAGACATCCCCAATGTCCAGTTTATAGCAAGACCAATAACTCACTT
This sequence comes from Chinchilla lanigera, assembly GCF_000276665.1. Classification (NCBI taxonomy): domain Eukaryota; kingdom Metazoa; phylum Chordata; class Mammalia; order Rodentia; family Chinchillidae; genus Chinchilla; species Chinchilla lanigera. Next base: position 8,449,542 of record NW_004955487.1, read on the forward strand.
CTTGATCTCAGAAGCTACTTCTTCAATTCTCTTGACTTCAGCACCAAAAGGAGTTGTTTATTATTTATGGCAAATATAAAAAACAAAAGGACCCTCACAATCTGTGGCCCGTCTCAAGGTCTGCAACTCGTATGTGGATAATGCCCAGACTTCTGGAAGGAGGTAAGTGAATCAAATGTATACAGATGCCCATATAGAAATCGGTTTTTAGCAGTACTTATCGAGCATTTGTTTTGATAAACTGCTGCATGTGAGAGCTGTGGGGGTTCATGGAAACCTCAGAAAGCAAACTCAAACTGGAATCTTGGCATTTTGAAAATATTCAAGCCAATCAGCCAACCACAGAAAACAAAGGCTGATAACGCATATTGTTATCCATGTAAACTTTTCTCACATTATAAAACCAGATTTTATTAAGTAAAAAACTGTGATAGCCTGGTTAACATCTAGCTAAACATCCCATAAAATTCTGATAGATTGTGGATGCTGGTGCCGGGATTGCAGGGGCCCCCCTTGTTGCCATTTGGACAACAGCAAATACCTTAAGGAGGAAGGGGGAATTCATCACCCACTAAACCTCTCAGTACAGTGTGTGTAATCACTGTAGGCTCTTTTCCTTTGTTATTTCATAATTTTTATTTATTTAACTTTAATAAATTTTATTTTTATGTGCAAGTAATAAATGCAAATGCAAGTAATAAATGCTTTTCCAAGCAAACACAACAAAAAGATTTTATTTGAAAATCAATCCAGAGATAACTCTTACGGCTAGTTTCTAGCCATTGTTAAGCAAGCATAGTATTTTTTTAACAGAAATGGTAACATGACACAAAAATTCCACACCTCACCTCAAAATACCATGTTATAGCTTGTATCTAGATGTACCTCCAGAGTTTCATGTGCTTATAGGTAGAACTTTTGTGAGTGATTGGTTCACGGATGTGTGTGATACTGGATCATGGGTGTGCGACCCTGGATTAGATCACTGGTTTAGCATAGTTCTGGGTGTTGGATGATGTACTTACTGAAGAGGGAAGACCCACTCTGTATGTGGGTGGCACAAGCCAATAAGCTTGTAGCCTGGACAGAAGAAAAAGGGAAAGGAAGAGGATGCGGTGCTGCTTCCTGCCTACCCTGCCATGGACTGTTTGTCCTCCAACATGCTGCCCTGTCCTGAAGCCAGCAGACTATAAACTCTGAGCTAAAATACACCTTTTCTCCAACTTGTGTCTGATATTTTGTCCCAATGACATGAAAGTAGCTAAGATACATCACCACCCACCACCAAAAACTATTTTAAGCTAACATGGTTTGCTCTCCCTTTTGTAGCAATTGGATGACTCTATGTCTTTTCCTTATTTATTTTGTGTTTTGTTTTGTTTTATGTTTTTTCTGTTTTGTAAGTAAATTATGGACTTTATTTGTACCTTATTATTTTTTATTGTCTTTTTTTATCCTAGGATCCAGTCCAGGTACCTATAACATTTTCTTAGTATCTTTTTCTTTCTTTTACTATAGTTTTTCCCCCACATTTTTATTAGTTTATATTGGTTATAATGATCAATGGGTTTCACTTACACAGATTTGTATATGAATATAAACATGCCATAATCATCTCCCCTGCATAGTCCCTCTTGTCCCACGGTCTCCCTAGTTTCACAGTTCAGGGAAGGGTTGTTCAGTGTGTAAGGTAAGGAGCCCACTGTACGTCCTGCCTGTTGGAAAAAGCACCCATAATACAGAGTTGTGCAGCACAAGGCTGTGCTCATAGCACTCAGTCTGTGAGTAAGAGGGAAGTCAGCACAAGTCTTTACTGCTTTCTTTTTTGTTTCCGTCTTTTTGAAATAGGGTCTTGCTATGCAGTTCAGGCTGGCCTTGAGTTCACTTTGTAGCTCAGCCTGGTCTTGAACTCACAATGATCCTCCTGCCTCAGCCTCCCGAGTGTGGGGATTACAGGGGTGCGTCACCACGCGGGCAGCACAGGTCTTTACTGAAAGGAGGGGGCTCTAACGCTATCCAGCTGCACAGGGGCACCACAGAGCAAGCACCAGATTCTCACTGGAGAGAAAGAAGCTTCCCCAAAACTGCTGCAGCCCTCCTTCACAACGGCAACACTGAGACCCGGCCGGCCAGGTTCTAAGAACTCTTGTGGAGTCTGATATCTAGAAGCTCACTTTACGGAAGTCATCTTTAGCATCCAACATCCAGAGCGCATCTATCAAGTTTGCATCCAGAAGAGCAACTACCTTTCTCTCACAAAACCAAACCAAAATCCCTTAGTAATGTCAATTACGGGTACGAAGGAGAAAGCATTTTTATATCCTATTTTCTCCGTAAACGACGCATCCGTTTCATAAAAACTTAAAGACAAAAAAAAAAAAAAAAATCACAGGCACAGCTAAGGAGGGCTTGGCCACGGCTGAGAGTTCAGGGTGGCATAGCGCCCACCAGCCTCCTCCTCACCGGCGCCGGCGCGGTCAGCGGAGCGGCCGGGCTGAGCGGAGACTGAGGTTCTTCAGCGGTTCGGGGCATCTGGGCCAGGCTGGAAGAGGCTTGGCGAGGCAGCACCAGACAGGGCGGCCAGCACCGGGCTTGGCCCAAGATGCTGCATGTGCGGTTTCCCACCCCGAGCTCGGCGCGCAGCTGGCGCCCTTCCCGCGAGCCGCCTTTACGGGACGCCCCCGCCCCCTCGCACGCCCCCTCCTTGTCCCCACCTCCGCCGGGGGCGCGCTCTCGGGAGCGCGAGTCGGGCGGGACGAGATGCCTGAGGCCACGCCCTCGGACCCTCCCTGGCGGCGGAGATTGACGGGGCCCCGGCACCAGCCCCGACCAATGGGTGCGCGGCGGGGCGGGCCCTGGAGCCGGCTGCTCGGGTTACTTAGCGTCGCCGCGCGGGGCTGGGAACGCCGAGCCGAGCCCAGCACTCACCGGCCAGGTGGAGCTGCGCCTGGTCAGGGACGGCAGCCTCGCCCCCGCGCCACTGACAGAGCCCGCCGCAGCCCCTCGCGCCCCGGGACCGCGTGCACCGCTGGGTCTGAAGAGCCCATGGGGACCCGGAGACTTTAAAGGAGTTTGGGGTTCGGGAGCGGGGAAGTCACGGGTACGGAGGATCTGCTTTCTCGGCCTCGCGGACGTTCTTCCTGCCCCCGGTCTCAGATCGAGCGGCGAAGAGGAGGACGGGGGCTCAGGGCTGAAAGTGGAGCCCTCGGCAGCCCCCTGCTCGGTGCCCGGTCTCGCTTCCTCGCCGCCCCCTCCGTCTCTTTGTTCGGATATTTTAGACCCAGTAGCCTAGCTCTGCGCAGTCCGATTGGCTCTGCCGGGGACAGGGTTGGCAAAGTAAGGGGCAGAGTGCACCTGTCTGCGTGGGCAGGTGTGCCCGGCGCTTGCGTGTACGGGCATCGGCGAGTGTGCAAGCGTGGGTGTGGGATTGTGCACGAATGTGTGTAGGGGGGTGGTGAAGTGTGGCAGTGCGTCCTCGCGAAGGTTTGTCATTGTGGGTGTCTGTGACATTATCATCATGGGTGTCTGTGCCAGCCTGTGTTTGTACGCCAAGTGTGCAGAAATGTTGCCGCCTATGTGTCCGATTGTCATTGTGGGAGCCGCTGTCACGGGTGGGGTGCGACCTGTGCCACGCTGGGCGGTGGGCAGCAGAGGGTGGGGACAGGAATGTGATCGCAGCTTGCTAGGCTCCGGCTCCTTAGGTGTCTCTTGTCCCTGCCAGCCCACCCTTGCGTCCTGCCTCTACCCACGGGGACCCCTGCGCGCTTCCCTACCCGTGTGTCCTCTGCTGGGAGTTGCACGGGGTTCCTGCTCAGGGTGAGAGGTTGTGTGGGGCGTCCCCTTCGGCCCCCGATCGGTGGCAGCGTCTACACCTCCTTCCCAATCCTGGCTGGCACCGGTAATTCCAAGGGGCACACAGACTGGCAGGCAGGCCGGTCCCAGGAGCCCTGTGCGTCTTGGGGAGGGGTCAACCAAGAGGGTCACCCTGGCTCTAATTGGGTCCGCTTCTCCCTCTCCAGATCCCCGTTCCTGGCCCTCACCTCGCCGCGTCATTGATGGGCAACCAACTGGACCGCATCACCCACCTCAACTACAGCGAGCTGCCCACAGGGGACCCGTCTGGGATTGAAAAGGACGAGCTTCGGGTCGGGGTCGCCTACTTCTTCTCGGATGAGGAGGAGGACCTGGACGAACGCGGGCAGCCCGACAAGTTCGGCGTGAAGGCCACTGCCGGCTGCAGCCCCTGCCAGGAGAGCCCGGACCACCACCACCATCACCACCACCACCACTTGCTGCACCAGCTGGTGCTCAACGAGACTCAGTTCTCCGCCTTCCGGGGCCAGGAATGCATCTTCTCCAAAGTGAGCGGCGGCCCTCAGGGCGCCGACCTGAGTGTCTACGCGGTGTCCGCGCTGCCCGCACTTTGCGAGCCCGGCGACCTCCTGGAGCTGCTCTGGCTGCAGCCAGCGCCCGAGCCCGCGGCGCCCGCCCCGCACTGGGCCGTCTACGTGGGCGGCGGCCACATCATCCACCTGCACCAGGGCGAGATCCGCCAGGACAGCTTGCACGAGGCGGGTGCGGCCAACGTGGGCCGCGTGGTGAATAGCTGGTACCGCTACCGCCCACTGGTGGCGGATCTGGTGGTGCAGAACGCGTGCGGCCACCTGGGCCTCAAGCGAGAGGAGATCTGCTGGACGAACTCGGAGAGCTTCGCCGCCTGGTGCCGCTTCGGCAAGCGCGAGTTCAAGGCCGGCGGGGAGCTGCCGGCAGGCACGCAGCCCCCGCAGCAGCAGTACTATCTCAAGGTGCACCTGGGGGACGACAAGGTGCACACTGCCCGCTTCCACAGCCTGGAGGACCTCATTCGAGAGAAGCGCCGCATAGACGCCAGCGGCCGCCTGCGCGTGCTGCAGGAGTTCGCCAACTTCGTTCGCGACAAGGAGTAGCGCCGGGGCCGCCCCGGGCCTAACCCCCGCCCCGGGCCTGCCCGCCTCGAGCGCCCTGTGCCGCAGGTGCCAGCTCGGGGCTGAAGCCTCGATCCCGACTAGAGGGGTGGGAGGACCAGGCGGGGGCGCGGGACAGTGGGGCACAGGCGGCATCCACCAGTTGTAAGAGCAGAAGGGGAAGAGGGAGGGAGAGGGGCCAGGGCCGAGACCTTTCTCTCCAGCCAGCGGTCCGTGACCGCCACCCCCAGGGCAACTCCCCTTTACTAATTCCTGGCCGTCGCCGCCCTACCTGTGCGGCGCCCTACCTGTGCGCACACAGGCCAGGCCGGGGATGGCGAGCGTTCTCTCTGCAGGGCCCGCTTCAGCTCCGGTGTACACGTGGCCCCCGGATGGCAGGAATTCTAAGAACCCCAGGCGGCCAGTCCCTGGTGCCCTCATGAATAGCTTCACAAGGCCGTGCGCACAGACTCTGGGTGCCTGAAGCTGCCTGAGACCCCTGGCGCGTTGGGCTCTCCCAGCCCCAGGTCTTGTACTCCAGGCTCTGGGCTAAGCTGGGTAGTTTTCTCTTCTGCTGTTTGCCCCGAGGAGGCGCGCCCCTCTCCTCGCCAGTGCATCTCCCCGAGGCAATGGTCGCGGCCGCGCACAGGGGACGCGCAGCTGCCAGGCGAGGAGGGCGACTCTGCTCGGGAAGCCCCTGCTGCCGCCGTGTCTGGGAGCGGGACCAGAAGCAGGGCGCTGGTTGTTCTGAACCCCTCCTTGACTGCTCCTTCCTCGAGCTGCGTTTCAAAAATAGTCATATTTTTAACTGGGCCGGAGGCCAGGGAGGGGAGAGCAGCGACATTCCCGACACCAGCGTCAGGAGCGCAGCACCGAAGCCAGTCAGTTTAGTTCGGCTTTTCCTAACACAAAAACCCTAGCACACCGGGATGTGGAAACTAAGTTTCAAACGTGAGAGCTGAGATTTCCAACTATGCCGACAAAGCCTATCGTGTTGATGTTTTTATTGACCATTTAGCAACATGCTAATAAAATTTCAAATTGAAATTTTTATTTTCATGGCTTTACTCCATGATAGTTTCAATACTGGGGGCCATTAAGAGTGGATGTAGCTGAGAGCTTAGCTAACATTGCCTTTTTCACTGTTTTTCTCAAGTCTTAGGAGAATTCTGTTTTTTGAATATTGTAGTTTTTTCCTTTCTTTTGCTTTAAATAGCAGCCCAAGTAATGGTGGAGTTATTAATGTGTACATTGTACGGATTTCCATCAGGTAAAGGCTTATTTGATTTGGTGGAAGTTGCTGGCAGGTTCGGGGTGTGTTTTTTCTCCGTGTGGTACATTATCTCCTTTCACATTTGCATTTCCATTTTTTCCCCTCTCTTCCGATCTCCTTAAGAAGGGATCCAGAGTTTGTGGCTTTATCCACTCTTCTTCAGCCAGTCCCAGAATTCCCTAACACAGGGAAAAGCATGTAGGACCAGGACAAATACTTCCTTTTCAAAAAACTTAAGGTTGTGTGGAGCCGCTTCCATGGGGGGTGTATGACAAACTTCTCTCCTCTGCTGCAGCCCAGCCTGACTGATGCTGCTGGATTCATTGTTAGACACCTGACAGCATCTATGTCTCTTTGGAGGGAACTTGTCAAATACTGGTGTTTAGCTAATTGTTGCGAGCAGTTGCATATGGACAGCAAATGTTGTGGCCAAAGCCAGTTTATTGGCATTTCAAGACTAATGCAATAAAAACTAGTCGAAGTTAGCTAAGACTGGAAATGCCTTTTTCATAATAACCGATTCATTTCTCTCCTGCTTTTTTAGTTTCTCTTGGTTTTCATTCTGGATTTATTCCCTTATCTTGAATCAAAGGGTCAGATCAATGAAATATGAGGTAGAGTATTTTTCTTAAGCCTATTGAGCAATTTATTTTTTAAAAATGTTTAAATGCATATGTTTTTCTTTCAGCACATACAACAAACTTTTGTAATAACTAATTTACCTTTGCATGTATGGAGAATTGAAAATCATTTATTTGCCTAATTTATTCTCTCCAATAATAGATGGCAAATCATAAAATGAAATTCTTTACTGTATCTACGCACTCCATGTTCTTTACTGTGTCTCCTAATGTAGCTCGGCTCCCTGCTGTATTAAACACCATCCTAAGCACCTGTTCCCCCAGGACTCCTTCTTGACGTTTTGTCTACCACCTGTCACTCAAGTGTGCGACTTCAGCAACAGAAAAGAATCCATCTCTATCACACCTAACACCGAGGTGCATTTCCTCCGGTTTCCCCTTTCCTAAGAGGGTCGCTCTACTGGAGGAACGACAGTCAGCTTTCAGCTTGCTGAAACTATATGACAGTTAAAGATAACAGTTGGGCAATTAAAGTAGCATTAATTATTAGGCTGGTCTGTTAATGTGTACATTGTATGGATTTCCATCAGGTAATTTGGTTGATGACAATCATTCTATAAATTCACAATAGTAAAACACTGGTCACATAAAGAACATGAATAAGTTTAAGGTTTTTTTGTCATAAGCTGTTGACATGATTATCGTTTCTTGGTCAGTGTTAATAAAAATCAGTGGCAGAATATCAAGATACTATCTAAAAGCTTTATCCTGAAAAAGGCATATTTGTAGGGTATTATTAAAGATGTTACTGCATACAAAGCGGTGGCAGTTCCCTTTGTAGGCTCACTCAGCTTTCATCGTGGTGAATGTCGAAACTGTAGATTGTGTCGGAGTTACAAAAATTAAGACAGAAGCCTTTTAACATTTTCATAGGGTCCAGGAATTTAGCTTTGGTGTCGATTGTCCTTGGGAGACCAGAGCTTCATAGTCACATCCATGAGTGGCCAAGCTGGAGACTGGGCCTGTCTAGCCTTCTCCAGCAAAAAGGAAAGCTGTCTTTACCTCCCATTCCTTCTGAACTTTTTGGGATGATTGTAAAAAGCAAACCATTTTAAAAGAAAGAGAAGCAAGGTAGATATTTCTGAGTGAAGAGGAGGAGAAAAGAGGAGGAGAAAGAAAGGAGGACAAGAAGGGAGAAGTGGGTCCTGGGTACACTTTAAACAAAACCTAAAAGGCCAGCATTCCCAAAATGGGCTGCTGCTTCTCAAAAAGGGATCCTGCAGAAGTGCACATGTTGTGTTTTTTTGTAAAAAAAAAAAAAAAAAAAAAAAAGTAATATAGTAATGAGTCAAACTGACGCACATAGAATTTCCTCAGTATTTAAAACATTAAGTCCCTATCATGACAGCATTTTATTAAGAATAATATAAAGAGTAATGTAATATACTTGTTACAGATACAGCATCAAGCACAGAAGTGAATGTGTAAGTTCTGTGATGTTACACGATCTCACTAGAAATTTTTGGCAGTTTTCAGATTTGTCTTCCTTTTTTTGCCATGCTTTTTTGTTGAATAATTTTATTTGAGTACTACTTTTTCATAAAGGCATTCTATTGATATTTTTCAAAGTAATGAATTACCTGAATCACAAGTATACTCTTAACAGTCTTTGAACTTCACTTAGTTGATTACTTAGGTTTTGATTACTTAGGGTTTGCAAAGTACTGTTTTGCACAGTACTTTGTTTTTACCAGCCCTGAGAGTTCACAGTCTTAGTCATCTAATCAGTGGATGAAACAGGGTCAGTTTTCAGTGAAATTAACAATAAATTGCACAATCATAACAGCCACTGAATTCCCTTTGTCCCCATGAATAATTTCAGTTCTGTCTCCCTCTTTGCCAACCCCATCTTGATTCCAGGGCCATTTAAACAAATGAAAAGAATCTAGTTTTAAATAAATGAAAATAATCTAGTTCATGTTAGCTTCTCAGAGATATTTACCATACACACAAAAGTCTGCAGATTAAAAAAATGCAGACTTCCGGGTTGCTTAAAATATGAAGAGTTGCATCTAGAAAATTTTTAGATAAGGTCCTGCCTATTTTTCTCAAAAAATTATTAGTTATTATCAGGATATATATAAATACATATGTTTTCACATTCATATTCATTTCTGCCAATGGCTATTAATTTTTATTTCATTCACACACAAACGTAGACTTTCAAGAAGACAAAATCGAAAATGACCTTGAGATGTATAAAGCAAGAGGGAAGATCTAGGACTCAGAATAGTAATAGGGAGACAGCCAGCAAGAAGCTGCCTGGAACTAAACATAAACAAAAAGAACAAAGAAACGGGAGCTGCACAGTTGGCTTCCATCTCACCTCGAAAGTCCCTAGTTTCTCTGAAAAAGTAATTCAGAGGAAAGCTGAAAAGATTACAAAGTAATTGAAAAATAAGATGAAATAGGGAGTTTATGAGATGATATAAGAAGCTAATAAGTTTTCCAACAGGGGATACCTGCTCTCCATTCTAACTGAAGACAGTAGAAAAAAACCTAAAACCCAATTTTCCAACCCTTTAAGAATTTATAAGCTCCCCTGATTTCATAACTCAAAAGTTTACTTTTGAGGTTGTATATTTGGCGCATTTGAACTAGCAATATAAAAGGGTTAAGTATTTGAATATGTTGAGGAGAAAGGAAAAACATCTTTTCTGCCCTTGTTCTCGGAGGTGATTTGTACGATCCTTGCTCTTGCTGGCAGTTCACCCAGGTGAACGTTTTCCCGTGCTTTGGTTGTTTTCCAGTCTCTCTATCATCAACACACCAGTGTCCATGAATACGTGATGGTGGCATCTCATCAACAGATGTGGTTCTCACTGATTCCTGATTATCAGGAAATCCAGAAAGCTCACTATTTGGTTTACGTGTGAAGGGGAAAATGAAGTTTAACTGAGATTGGCTGCATTTTCAGCCCACGAAAAGCTCATGGCAATCCATTTTATGACTTGAAGCTGATTAATTTCACTTGTATTTGGAATGTTCAGTTTGTTCCTAGAAAAAAAACTATTAAAGAATCTAGGAAACATTATTTGGTCAGAAAGGGGAAAGCAAACTAATAATTTGGACTATAATTTCTCACAGCTTCATCTCTTATTCACCTCCAGGAGAGATTTTTTTTTCTTGCATGAAATCACAAGATTTCAGAAGAAGCTTATTGTTATAGCTCCTGCTAAAAATTTTCTTTGGTGTGTAGGGAAAGACTTAGACTATGTACTTAACTTTCTGGGAAAATAAGATTTGATGCAATTTGATCATGGGTGTTCTTCTAAATAAACATAATTCATTTTTATAATAAATATTAAAATAATTGCCATGCCTGAGGGCTTTTATAACCCAATTATTATTTTATGTGAACATGAGTTCTGAACTTAATTTTGTCCAAAGGATAGATGCTGATGAAATATTAGGTGTGAATAGAGCCATTGTCTTAAATTTCTAGCACAAGATAAATACTTCTAAAGTTAATCTGGGATTCATGCTACATATGTACAGCAAAACCAGAAATGATCATAGAAGGCTACTCCTTTTGTGCTTGCTAGGAAACCTCTTGTCATTGACCCATGACACAGATGTTAATGTCCTAGTCATGCAGTGGGAAAGTTGAGGGATGTTTTTTATTATAAGCATGCTGAAACTTGGTTTAGCCAATCAGTTATTCCAAATTCCATCATTTTCCCCTCACATTGTCGTGTGACACGCCAGCTCTTTGCTCAATGCCAAGTGTACTATCTCCAAATTTCAGGTTCTCCAAATGATGCTCAGGTCTGGGGGTCACAATGATGATGACTTTGTAAAACCTCTGCACTCCCAAATAGCACAGAGCCTCCTCCCCACCTTCTGACTCCCCTGGAACTCTGTGCTTGGGGACAGGAGAGTGTAGCACCAAGGTAGGCAAAACTCAGCAATGGGGCTGCCAGGTATAGCAAAATAAATGTAGGATTCTCAGTTCTATTACACTTTCAGATAGATGACAGTTGTTTTAGGGTAAGTAGGTCCTACACAATACATAAAACAAACTTATGCTAAAATTCACCTGTAAGTGCACATCTGGTATGTTACCTGTAATTCTACTAAGGGAGACTTGACCGTCTCTAAGTACCAGTGTCCCCCTGGAGCTGACAAATGAAGGACACACAGCCTAGCCATAGCTTTGAGCTTGTAGGATTGTTCATGTACCTTTGAAGGCCAAAACCACATTCCAGAGCAGGAGCAAGCACAGATTATAGGAGAAGCCCAAGTTCACAGGCTGGGCCATCACCAAGAGAGAGCTGGTTGTGTGGGTGTGTGGATGGGGACAGGCAAGTGGGAATTGGCAGGTGTTCCACGGGTCTTGAATCTTGTACTCTTTTGATTGTATTTTATGGGATGTTGCCATTCTTTATCTGGAGTACAAGGACTGCTCTCCTAGACACAATCAGAAATACTCCACACCACCAATTTTCACCTCACTTGCTACTTACCTCAGTGCAGGCCCCCACTTTAAACCTGGCTGTTCTCATGATTTCCTCATGCGTTTCCATCCTCTGGACACTTGCCCCTGTGGTGATCATCCCAAGCAGATCAGCACTCACAAGATCCACTGCCTCGCTCTTCAGGGGCAGTCAGGGTTATCTACAGTGTGACTTCTGTCTACACCCAGCTACCGTTTCCTCAACTCTCACCTTATACACAGGCCACACAAGACTTTCCTGTGGAACACGTGACTTCAATCCGTGCTCCCACGACTTTCTGCCTTGTCCCTTTCACCCACTTGCCAGTCAGGTTTCCAGAGTGTCAAAGCCTTCCTTATTTATCCAGCCTTCATGGCTGAGCTCCATGGTACCCCAGGATGATTTTAGTTATTTCCTTCTGCACATTACCATTGTGTGTTATTGGCAGCAACCCCAGACTCTCTGTCCTGTACTATGGTGACCATTTGTGGCTGTCCTTATGCCAGTCTGTCAGTCCCAGGAAGACTCTAGAACTTGACCCTGGTTGGCAGTTCTCAGCTATTGAATGGATGGGAGAAGAGATGTGGAGGGGAAGAACTGGTTCTCCAATGAACTCTGCGCAGGTGGAATGACCTCAGTGTTTGCCTGCTTCGTTTCTGATTAAAAAATACATTGGAATGATGCAGAATTATACTACAAATGATGGGAGCTTGGCCACACATAGTTCAAGTGGTTTCTCTGACTGGCTGTACATTTCTCCGTGAATGAACTTTCTGAGTTTCATTACAGATGGAAATACAAATTGTGCTCCACTTGGTAATTTAATTTCCATCTCAATGAGATAACTTGAAGAGTTGCAAATTTAGAATGCAGCCCAGGATTGACTTGCAAGAAGTAGATATGAGACAATACATTACTCACATGTGCCATTTTAGTCAATGGGCCCAAGACTTCCAGAGATGTTTGGTCCGTGAGGAGTCTTGATCATCTTATGTAAAATTAAGTTTCGGTCTTTAACGCTGTACACCTAGATAACCATGGCGAGGAACAGAACTGAGCTTGCCTGACATTACAGCAGGGGGCGCTGTGGAAAAGCGGCCTCTGTGAACTGGTGGCATTTGGACCTTTAGGCTGATCGGCAGTTAGAATAATTTGAAATAACCTGAAGTGCAACTGAGCACTAAAAAGGTAATGAGATTCACGTGTTATAAAATGTACACATGCTTTCCCATTGGCATTTCTCCTAGAACTCAGGAAGCACAGCCCAGGCTTTCCTAAGGAGGTATCATTCTCTCGGCACCTCAGAGCTTGTCGCACAGTTTAATCTGGTTTTGGTCATGGTTATGGTTGTTGGCACCTAAGCAGAGCCATTTTAATTTAGAATTTTCTACCATAATATCCAGCTGAGGAAAAAGAAATATCAAAACTTAAGAAAGGAGTCATTTAGAATGAACTACGATTACTAACTTGGGATTAAAAATCTAGGTACATAGGAATTTTGGTAAAACATTGCTTTTACCCAGAGAGCAATTTCTAGAGAGACAGTGGGGGAGATTTTTCATTGCACAGCCTCACCGTTCTGACTTTAGAAATCTGGGCCCCTTGTGTGCATTCGCTTTATTTGTGTATAATTTTATGAGACACGATCTACACAAGAAAACAGGAGCACTGTGAGTTACTCCATCCTCTGTGGACCAACAAAGTAAGTGATCGAAAGCAAATCTGTTCTGCTTTTGTTATTTCCTTAAAGCTTTCCATAACTTACTGGATAAAATCCGGGCTCCTTGGCAGGCTGCACACTCTGCTCTGGTCTGGGCTACTTCCCCTCCCAGCAGTCCCCATCCCAGACCTCTGAACTTTCACCCCTATCACCAATTGGACTGATTCCAGATGACACTGTCTGTCCTGGACTCTTCCCTCTACCAGAGTCTTGCCATTGTGCCCTCTGCTAAAGCTGTCTCACTCTGCTGGAATGTCCTTCAGCTTCCGGGGCTGCAAGTCAAATCCCTCCTGTCCTGAGTCTTCGTGAGGAAGCCAGTCACTCGCTGTCTGATCGTGGTGATGCTGCAGCACCCACCTCAATAGCAACAGGAAACCAGATGGACTCTCCTCACAACTCCTCGAAAAACTTACCCACACACTTACCATTCACTCCTTAAGTCTAATATTCTGATTTTCAGCCCCTACACTGTGTCAAACACAATTTATTTAAGTTAATGGAAACCTGATTGCCTTCTGAAATAGGGTTTAATCTTGAGGCAGAGATCTTGGCATTTTGATCTTTGGTTCATTAATAGCAAGTCTCAGGTCCATATTGGATACTCAACCAAAGCTGATATGATTTAGTTCCATTAATTCAATTCAAAAGCAAGTATCCGGGGCTGGGGATTTAGCTCAGGGGGCTGGGGATTTAGCTCAGCGGCAAAAGAGCCTGCCTGGCAAGCGCAAGGTCGTGAGTTCGGTTCCCGGTACCGGAGAAAAACAAAAAAAAACAAAACAAAACAAACAAAAAAAAAAAAAACAAAAGCAAGTATCCTACCATAATAAGAATGAGTGATATGCTTAAATTAATTTTCTCATCGGAGATCAACTCCTTAAATATCTGTTGGGTCCCTGCTGAAGGCAAGCCTTTGTTTTACGCCCTGTGGACAGAAAGCATAGCTTACCATTCAAGATCTGGTGAAAGAGCTAGGCGCAGTATTATCTCCAATCTATGGTAGACTGTGTTTGTGTGTGTGTGTGTGTGTGTGTGTGTGTGTGTGTGTGTGTGTGTGACTGAGGATGGAATTCAGGGCTTTGCTGCCAAACTACATCTCCAGCCTTTTTTTATTTTTTATTTTGAGATAGGGTTTGCTGAGTCATTAATTTGCCTGGGCTGGGCTCAAACTTATGATCCTCCTGCCTCAGACTCCCAGGGTGCTGGGATTATAAACTTGTGCCATTAAGACTAGCCAAGCTATACTTTTTTAAATAATTATGATTTTTTGAGAAGGGACATTCAAAAGTATACATCAAGTTTAAGAAGTCAAACTGGTATGGAGGATTGCAATAATGTCTTAAAAGTTATAATTTTTATTTTATTTTGATTAAGTGTGATGAATATAAATATTTATTATTTTAAAAGGATAGATTATTTATTATTTCAATAGGGTAGATTTATCGTTATGTAAAGTATTATTTTTAGAGTGAATTTAGCCTTAGAAGAACTGTAGAAGTAAGACTTAGATGTATGAAGCCAAGCCCTTTTCTTGTTGATCTGCCAAGATTAGCATGTTACTAGCATTTAATGTACCAATCAGTTCACCTCCTAGTGTATTTCTGTAGACATACTTTTGATTGATCGGTAGAGCTCTTTCTTACGATGGAGTCCAAAGGGTTGGACTGAATTTGTTACTAGGAAACTGTACAGATATAGGGCCTCTTGGAGTCAGGCTGCCCTCCAGGATGTGATGAACATGCTCAGAAAGGCAGTGGTCTACCACAAGAAGAAAGGCCACATTTAGGTCAGAGAAATGGGGCCACAGTAAAGTTCTGAAAGACTAAAGGAGACAGCAACAAAAATGTGAGACTCCATGAAGAAGCCTGTCAGACAAACTGTGCAAAATATTTCAAGGACCAAGACTCTTAAACCAAAATAGAATTAGGAGTTGAAATGAAGAAATTGCTAAGAGGAAATTGTCGATTCTAAGAAACAATATTGGCTCACAGCCTACTCAAAGATTTCAATCTTAGAGGATATTGTTTAATTTGAAAATGGTCTCTTTCAAGAAAGAGAAAGAAACAGAAAAATCTGTCAACTTTGACAGCATTCCTTCAATACAAATAATAAAATCTCTTTGAAGAAAACCAAGCCTCAGCCTACCGTCTAGGGAAACTGAACTGGCGTGGACAGTGGCCTTTGGCACTAACCACTGGCTACTCAAATGCCTCTGCTGGCTACCGCAAGTCAGTCTATGACATCCAGGACACACTACAAGCAACATGTCCCTTCTTGTACGGAGTTCCCATTTCCCTTAATAAGGAGAAATTCCAGATTAAATACAAAGATAGAGGAGTTTGCCAAAATTTTCAGATATATAAGCATCTGTGCCTGGACAACAATTCTTCAAATGTTACATCTCATGTTAATGATTTCCAAAGAAAAACAGCTGACTTTATGCATTTATTTTAATAAGGCTGTGAAAACAGTCCATTTACAGTATAAAAACCCCTTGTCTTTTAAAGATGCTAGACAGAATATTTTAATAAATTAAATTTGTCTGCCTGTCAAATCTGTCAAATTGACAAGTGCCCTCAAGGAGTATTGCTGATGCTGTAGTTCTATTTTTCCGATAGGATTGCACTTAGAATTTAATATGTGCTGCTTAGAGGAAGAATCCGTCCATCAGGCTAATTTTAAATAACAAATACTAGCCCTATACTTTAAGTCTCCAAACTTACAGGGCCAGGGTGAATTTGTTTCCTTTGAACACTTTCATACTCCCTACGATTATGTCTTGAATAATATGCCTTTTTATATTGATGAAATAATTTAAGAAGGCAACGAAGTTGACATCCTCAAGAATCTAACTGTTGGTGTTTGCTCCAAGATGCAGTTTGCAGAGTGGGTCAGCACCCTTGCAGTCAACTTTGTATCAGTCAGGTCCTCTGTCCCTGGAGCACACAGCAGACAGTAAGGGCTGGGAGTGAACACATGCAGCTCAAGACCATGTCTTGTGCTTAGTAAAACCATCTCTTGAGTTTAGTAACAAAACCAGTTAAAGGCTTTGTTTAGTAAAACCTTTAATTCTATCCCTTTTCAGCCAAAATTTAAAAGGATTGTGATGCAGGACTATTACATTCTGTCTTTCATAAGATTTTTCAGATGATATGTTCTTTTTCTCATGGGGAAAACCCACTCAGTTTTGTACTTAATATATGAGAGGATTTGTACCAAACCTCTAGTAGCAGTTTATTAGCAAAGCAAGATCTTAGTTTTCAAAATCCTGTGCCTAAAAGAAACAGATATTATGATATTCAAAAACTCAAACACAGCCAGGTGTGGTGGTGCACATCTGTAGTCCCAGCATTCCGGCAGGCTGAGGTAGGAAGATCACAAGTTCAAGCCCAGCCTGGGCAACTTAGTAGGTTAGTGAGATTCTGTCTTGAAAATAAAAAATAAAAAGGGATTAGGAGATGTAGTTTGGTACAAAAGACTTTGCATTCAATCCCAAGGATCAAAACAAAGATCAAAGATCAACACAAAAACTAAAGTTCACAAACACAGCCACAGTTTGGACCAACTGTATTCACATACACGAATTACCCGGACTATGTTTCCAACTTTGGGAACAAAGTTCTCAACTCTATGTCTAACAGTTAAACTGGAATCAAGCTTCAATCTTGAAATTTCTTTGTCTTTACCTCCTGAGCTTCTGAAACCAAGATGCACCTGGTGAAGGATTTTCAGGAAAACTCTGCCTCTAGCCAGGGTCCAAAGTAGTTCTCAGAGAACTTTACATTTCTTGCTCAATAAAGTTTATGGTGTTTATAACATGCCAAGAAAATGTCTGTTAATCATCATCAGAAAAGGAAAAAAAAATCAGTGTATACTATGATTTTGATTTCTTCTAGTCAAAAATTCTGGATTAAAAACATACATAAATTCATTTCTTCTAGTCAAAAATTCTGGATTAAAAACATACATAACACACAGCCATACCAGCAGGGTAGGGATCTGGGTCAGGGCTGAGGGAGGTCTAACTGCAGGGAAGGCCTTTATGCATGCAGGGCCCTTCTACCTTGGCTAAGGGAGCAGTCTCATGAGATTGCACAGTGAATCAATGTTTATGCAGAGCCAGCGCCTCGGGAAAGGATATCTCATGACTCAACACATGGCATTTCCATTTCTGAATGAGATTAGTTATTCCTCATGAACCATGAATTGACTAGAGATCAAAATAGACTCAAATAAATAAAAGCCAGTAAATATGAGGAAGTACGCTCTAATGCAAATAACGCTGGATTTGGACAACCACACAGCTGCAAAGCTCATTCGTTGCTTTCTTTCCGTGTGATCTGGGACAAATCACTGTGTTTGGCCTCCATCCCTTAATTTTTGAACAGGAAATCATAAATCCTCACTCCTAGGGTTAGGATGAAGTTAAATTAAATGTCTATATAATTGTTCACCTACAGTGCTTTGTATATAAAAGGCAATCAGCAGACATTAGCTGAATTAAATCAAACTACTGAGTAATTCTCTTTTACCATTGAGATTGCAGGCTCACTAATTCTTTAATGTGTTTGCTTTGTCTCCACTTAGGTGGCAAATCTTTGGAGAGGATGGAATTTGTCCTACTCAAATTTTATCTTCTTTAGCAGATTTTCAAATATGCAGCATGATGATGAAAATGGATATTTCTTAAAATAAACTCCTGATGTGGGCTTAATGTTTGAACCTCTCACCATGTCGTTTGTTGACATCCTGACCTGCAGTGTGATGGTACTGGGAGGCAGGAGCCTTGAGACATGAGAAAGCCATGAGGTAAAGCCGTTATATCAGGGATTAGTGTCCTGTGAAAGACACTAAAAATAGCACTTTCTTATTTTCCCTGCTCTGTTCCATGGTGGGGGTGTGACAACAAGAGCAAAACCTGGAAGATGGGCCTCACCATGCATCATGGGGGAACCCTGACCTCATACTTCTGTCACCCAGAAATGGGAGAGATAAATTCCTAATGTGAATAAACCACCCCGTGTATATATGTCCAAACAGAATGTAGCACGTCATATTCTATTAGAGGAAAGACCAATAGCTCCTCCTGATATTCTATTCAATGACTGCAGTGGAACTCCAAAAGCAAAATACCCAGGGATGTGCTCATGCTCAAGGGATGCTTTAGGCATAATTCCCCCACTTCCAACAGAGAACTGTCTTGCTTTACCTCTGTTCACTGCTTCAAATAATTTGCCCATCTTGCATTTAGTTTCTCTGAGCTTTGAAAACACTACTGTATGGTTTGTCTCTCATGAATAGTGGAGGACAATCTCACATAAATTACTGTATTATAAAATGTATGCTTTCTTATCCTTCTCAGACTTTAAAAAGGAAGAGGGAACTTCTACACATGTGGTGGTCCTAGATCTGTAGAGGTCTCCGTCCCTCACAGATTCAGTGTCCTCTACAGGAATCTCTCACTGTTTAGTAGCACAGCAGTATACAAACCTTCCTGGTCTTGGGTGCCTTTTAAATGATTGGGGAACTCAAACAGCTTTTGTTACATAAATTATTCCTTCTAATATATGTGAAGAGAGAAGTAACGTTGATACTTCATTGAAATATTCATCAGTTTATTAATTTAAAATATTTATTTATTTAAAAGCACTGGTAAGTGCACTACATGTTACACAAGTGACACCTTTAGTATAAGTAACTATACTTTCCAAAATAAAAGGAAAGAGTAGCACTGTTTTATGAAAGTTTTTGCAAATTTCTTCAGTGCCTGACTTAACAGAAGACGACTGGATTTTCATGCCCAATCTTGCACTAACAGGTTCATAGAATGTACCATATGACTTCTGTAAAATTCCTCTAAGCATTTGCCCAAGAATCAGTGTAGAAAAGACAAATCTTAAAATCACAAAAATAGCTCTGATCTTGTGTACCCAGTAAAAGGGACTCAGAGACTTTAAGGCCTAGACCACACTTTGATAACCACGGCACTTGGACCCTACCTGGTCAGCCCAGTAACTTCCCACCAACTGCATCCAGTGGTCACGCTGAGGACAGCCAGCTGCAAAATTGTCAAGTCAGTGACAAACACAAGGAACTGGAGTCAAGTAATAAATCGCATGCACCTTTCACAGCCATTACACGTTCATGTAGGAAGAGAATGCTTTTCCATCACTGGATGAAGTCACGCTGGTTACTTAATTTTTTAGTTTCTCTTTTCTGCAACAAAAAGTATTATGACATATTTAGTTGCAAAAGCAAAATCTTGACATTTGGAGAGCTCAGACTCTTCAAACAGACCATTTCCAACTTTATTAAAAATTACCGAACTAGCTTCTCTCCCAAAGGAGTGGAGCTCTTTCTGTGCCAGGCTTGTAACTGGAGTTCCAGCCTCTTTAGGGTTGTGTGTGTGCTGGGATGATGGGGGTGGCAGGTAGGGAGGGGGTGGTAGGGGATGCATAACTTGACAACTTTAGTAAAGAGTCTCAGTGCTTCCAGAGCCTCGAAGACGGTTAGAGTTGAACCTTTTTCGGATCCATCCACTCCTAGTGCTGTAACACAACAACCCTTGACCTGAGTGAACTCACGGTTCAGGAGACACACAGGCATTTCCCATTTCCAGGCAAGGTGAAGGAATCATACTGCTAGGAAGCTCTGCTAGGTTCAGAGGTAGAGGTTTTGGACATATTGGATCAAGAGATCCACGCACTCACCAGCTGATTCATTCACTGATGCATTCACAGATGAATATGCTTTAGGAGGTGGGGCTCCTGGGAGCTGGTTCACAAGTAACCTTCACAAGTTCTCAATGTGCCTGGCCCAGCTTTCTCCATGTGTAGTCGACCTCCAGAGGTGGTGCCCTTTCTCAGGCCAGAACTTGGTCACACAGGTTGTGGACTTGTGCATGTGCTGGAGGGAAAGCTGGGGCAGGACCATGCAGTGGTTCCTTGAAGTCCTTCTTGTAGGTCCATGGCGGGACTGGATGGCTGTGAGACTGGGAGGTGGCATCTCACAGCGCACAAATATTCCTGCACAGATTCCTTCTCCTTGTTTGCTGTGGTTTAAAAATCCATATATTGAAATGCTAACCCTCCAGGGGTTAACATTAGGAAGCACGGCTTTCTGGAGTTCACTGGGACATGACAGTGGACCCTGGTGAACAGGTTCAGAGCTTTTATAAAAAGGTCCCTTTGCCTCCTCGGTATGTGAGGACATAGCGAGAAAGCACACCTCCGAACCAGGAAACTACCCTCTCCAGATACCAATCTTGGCACTGTGATATTGGACCTCCCAGCTTCCAAAACCATGAGAAATAAATTCATATTGTTCATAAGCTATTTGGCTTTTAGTATTTTTGTAGCAGCTCAGATAGACTAAGATCATGGTTTGGGAGTTACCTAAACAAGTTCTTTGCCATCCTACCCTGGCTTTTCCTACTTATCCATATAGTATGGGTTTTAGTCGCCTTCTGGTCACCTGCACACAACACCCAACACTCACAACTCTTAAAGGAGAGGTTTATTTTGGTTTCAGCCCATGGTTGGCTGCTCCTAGGCAGAAACAGCATGGGGGAAGGACATGGCATAGGGAAGCTCTCAGGTCACAAAGCAGAGAGCAAAGGAGGAGGGGAAAAAGGAGATACACCCTCCAAACTCAAGTCCTATCAACTTCCAGCTCCCAGGAGCCCCACCTCCTAAAGCATATTCAGCTGTGAATGCATCAGTGAATGAATCAGCTGATGAGTGCGTGGACCTCTTGATCCAATCATGTCCAAAACCTCTACCTCTGAACACATGAGGCTTTTGGGGGAAACAGTCTAGATTTAAACCATGATAGTGTCCCATCTCTATCTTGTCTCAGTGCTCTAGTGGAAGTGTCCAGTTTACCATCCTGTTATTCAAAGAGACAAGCATCATTGGCTGTTCCCTAGCCCAGGACCTTGGTAGCTTTGTAATTTCTTCTGTCTCCTTCTGCTTGGGAAAAGAACTGACAGCTCATAATTGGTCATAGTTCTTAGGGTATTTGCATTTAAACTGGAAGCAATGCTTTCTTTTCTCAGTATAATTTGTCTTGCATTTTGAAAGTAATAACTATTCATTAAATTACATTTGAAAATATGAGAAGAAAGAAAACAATGTCTACAGTTCCACCACAATTATAAAATCACTATTCATATATATGTGTATTTTTCTCTAATAATATTTCAAAGCATGCCTCAATTTCAAGTGTTCTCATACAAATACAATTTCATATAATACATTTTACTTATTAATGTGCTATTAGCATCACTGATGTCAATAAAAACTCCACTTAACATGAATTTAATGGTGGCAATGTATTATGCTAATAGATATACCATGGTTTCCTTAATAATTGTCATTATTATTGAATTTTGCATTGTTTATACTGTTTAATATTGAAAATCACACTGCAGTTAGGATCTTTTCATAAATACTTTCTTCTTTATTTTGAGTTATTTCCTTAGAATATATTTCTGGTTGTGGACTTACAGGGTAATTGCATAGGAAAGATTTCAGAGTACACAAACACAGACACAATTTTGCAAAAAGCAAATACATATCTGTCATCATGACCCATCCTTACCATTGATCTACACATACTTTTCCTTATTGATTGATTGATTTCCTCCTATTTCCAGTCTTAATTCCCACAGCCTTCATCACCATAGAACATTGTCTCCAGAGCTTGGAACTTATCTCCTTCTTTAGAATGCATTATTGTTTTGTGTGCATGTATTTTAAATGCACACAAATCACATTGTGCAATGAACTGCATACTATTTCTTACTTTTGGTCACACAGTGCCAAGTGGGTAATATCTATGTGTACTGGTCTATATATATCTGCCTAAGATTATTAAGACTATTAGGGCAACATAAAATTCCATTCTGTACCTTCATCATATTATACTTCTCTATTCTCTAACTAAAAGATTTCACTAGACTACCTCTAACTCTGAACTACAACAAACAGTGCTTGAATTCTTGAATATTCTTCCTTATTTTATTTCATTTTATTCCTTTTACTACCCTACCTAGGAAAAAAGTAGAAACAATGGTAACAAGTACTTTCACATTGTTTATAACATTAAAGACTAGTTTCTAAAATTTTGAGTATAATGATTACTGTAGGCTTTTAGTACAAACTCATTATTAAGCTAAAGAAATTCTTTTTATTTCTACTTTACACTACACACCAACCACAAACTAAAGCTGAAAAGGCCGACAATATCAAGAGCTGTTGAAGATGGGAAGCACCTAGAATTCTTGCACAGTAGTCATGGTCATTCGAATTAATGCAATCATTTTGGACCATTTCTACTAATTTTGGAAATAATCATACATTACGACCCAGCAATTTCATTCATGTGTAGGCCCCTAGAAACTTGTACACTGGTGTAATAAAAGATGTGTATGGGAATGCTAAAAATAGTATTATTGCTCATAGCAGAAAGCTTGGAACAACCGAAATCCTCAACAGTGGAATATATAAATCATTTGTTCTTATGTAGAGGAATGCTCATCGCAATGAGGATCAATGGATTACTCTAACACAGAGAAATACAGAGGAATCTCATTAACATAATGTTGAACAAAAGAGTAAACATTACTAGTTTACATTAAGTTAAAGATAGTCTTTAACTTTGGTTAGGTGCATAAAAGATGTGAATTTAATTGTAGTGAATTAAATGTTGAGTGGGAAGGGCATTTAGAGGTCTCTAAGCTTCTGCCGAATGTAAAAACAGCTTGTGTCTTTTTTATTAAAATATATATGTGTTAAACTACTTCTCCACTGAAATATACATACACATAAAGTTTAACCTTGTTGAAAGAATGACAAAATAAAAGTAACAGTGGATGATTTCCAGTGTAAATTAAAATGAAAAAGACTCTTCCTTGTGTTGGAAGTCATGACCTATGTTTTTTCTGTTCTGTTTTATTTTCCCCTTGCTCTGCCTCTAATGAGTTATGAGATTTTCTGGCAAGTTTCTTTCCTGCTTTGAATTTCTCAAAAACAGAGGTTGAGTGAAATAATCTTTATTTTCTGAGTTCTGTAGCTGTATTATAAGATCTATTTCAGAAGTCACTTAACATCTTCTTTTTGATGTACATATGGAACGTTATGATAATCTGGTTCTTCAGTTGTTTCTGTTACTCATGAAAAAATTTTCCAACTATCTTTTGGCTTTTCTGGTAGCTTCTCACATGGTCTTATTGATCCAAATTGCTGGTGTCAATCAATAGTCATTTTTCTCATTCTAAACTAAGTTCATACTCTGGTTTACACATCAGTCTTTTCAGAGTGTCTTTGTCTATTCAGTTCGCTATAACAAAAAACCCTGGATAGATGATAAAGAACAGAATTTTTTCTCAAAAGACAAAAGCTATGAAATATAAAATCAAGGTACCAACAGATTTGCTGTGGTGAGGGTATGCTTCATAAATTGCCATCTTCTGAAGGCACCCCCCCCCTCCCCATGGCAGAAAGGATGAAGGGTGTCTCTGGATCCACTACAATAAAAGCACAAATCCCAGGAATGTCCCAGAAGGCCTCGTCATCTCCCGAAGGCCCCACATAACTCAGCCACTTGGAGTGATGAACGCAGACTCAGCAGTACTCTGTTTGGAGTATAGCTATGCACATATACTTTTTGAATCCAAAATAATTGGGAAGCAGTTCCTAGTGACTCCATCTAAACGGCCACCTACTAATCTCAGGAAACCACGTTGTGGACCACAAGGGAAATCTTCCATTGATTCTTCTTGAGTTTTTGCATGACACTGAAGACTCCAAAACATTCACTCTCTTCTTGTGATTGACACTGTTAGTTCTCTACCACTAACCATTCTCCATTTCTATAGTAAGAGCGAACTGAATATTGAGCTGTCTACATGGCTTCCAAGAATCAACACTGTGTGTCCAAGCCTTTCCTATACTGAAGGATGTTCCTGCGACTGTGCTCTGATGAAAGACATCCAAGTAGAAGTGATGTCCATCTCCCTGCCTGAGTTCCTGAGAATGAGGTGTGTTCTTCCTATCTGCATAACCCCGTCCTTGTGCCTGGTATGAAGATGGAGCTTTGTGCAATGCAAGGTCTTACAGACAAGAAACCCTGGAGTTGCTGGAGTCACCAACTGTAAGGCCTCAGAGCACCTGAGAGATCCACTTGCCACAGTTGAAGAAAACTGAAATAACTTCTATCTTAGGTAAACCACTGCTGTTTTAGATTTTTCTCACAAGATTCTAAAACTGTATCCTAACTAATGTCCTCCTGAAATGTGATACTGGATGTCTTAGTTACTTTTCTTGTAGCTCAGACAAAATATCTGGCATCCACAAGTTAAAGGAAGAAAGGTTTATCTTAACTCAGTTTGTAGCAGTTTTAGTCTACAGTCCATTGGCTCCAAGGGAGGACAGCGTGACAAACAGACATTGCAAAGGAGAAACTCTCTATGGCAGGGTGGGCAGAAAACAGCAACAGTAAGCCCTTTTTCTCTTTTATCCCATCCGGGCTATAAGCCTATTGGCTGGTGCCATTCACACATAATAGGGTGGGTCTCCCTATTATCCATACCCAGAACTATGTTAATTCCAGTCAGTGATCTAATTTAGTACCATGCACCCTTAATCCAGTAGTACACACCCATGATCCAGCCCACTCTGAAGAGCCCCACCTAGGAGCACACCTACATACAAGTGGTTAACCCTGGAAGCTGTGCTACGGCTAAAGGGGAACTCTGTGATCGCAATATTAGGCTAAGCAACTGCATTATCCTCCTTCCCAGGATTTTAGTTGTAGTGTTAATGTTCAGAACAGAACCGTTTCTCCCTCTTTTTAATTTGGCTTGTATTTGGCAAGAGGTCCAACTCTATAAGAAGGAAATCACTGGGCTACTGCCAAAGGGACTTGGCCACACTGGCAAATGACCTGATTTCCCATAGTGTGGGGGTAGCTGCAGGATTGTTTTCAGAGAAATGACAAGAAATGCTTGGGAAACACAGCAATTAAAAATGTAAAAATTAATCACCTGAAATCAATAAAATCATCAATTAAGGAAATAAAGTACATGGATTGGATAGTTAAAAGTGCTTTAAAATTCTCTTTTCAGAGAGAAATATGAAATGCCTCCAATGGTAAAGATCAGGCAAAAGAGAAGTGGAGTTTGTAAGACTTAGAAAAGAACCCAAGAATTATAAATGGTTACTGATGCAGAATATAATAGACATGAATGCTGTGGAATTTACTAAATTGATCCACATTAAGTATAATAAATTCTATAAGGACATGGTTGTCTTTTCTCTTGCCTTCTCTCTGTTGTTATTGCCACTGAGAAAAGAGCCCAGACAGGACACTGGCTCTTTAATTTGTTATTGATTTAGTATTACTATATACTGGGCATTCTTTGGATGGATGGATGGATGGATGGATAGGAAGAAGTCTCTACCCTCATGGAAATACATTAGGTAGAAAAGCAAGTGAATAGGCAAAAATATACCCTATAAGGTGAGACATGAGCATGCATACAGCCCTTAAATTCAGTAAATATTTTTAAAGTCCAGTAAAGAGACAGTGAATTATGGAGTGAGAAATATGCTACATTAGAAAGAATGGTAGGGTCTGCCTCTCTAATGAACTGATATGTATATATTTTTTGTACCAAAAATAGAACTCAGGACCTTGTGCTTGCCAGGCAGGCAAGTTATTTCCCTGACCCATGAACGGATATTTAATAACAGAAGTTGTATAAAATTTTGGCAACTGCCAGCCCCTGGGGATAGAGACAGTCAGGGTCTTTCAAATGCAGATGGACAATCCATCCCAGCAATGCTGCCACTCTCCCCACCTGTACCCAGAAAAGAAATACAGGCATTAACCCCTGTATTTTCTACAAAGGTAAGATGGCCTCAGAATCCCTCAGAAGCCCACGAGTCAGTACTAGGTAAAAGCCATTCATCACACTGCTCTACCGTTTAGGCTTTTCTGTTCCAGCTCATAATCGTATAGGAAGGTGTTTGATTCCCTGAGTTTCTTGGTTGTCACTAACACTGCTTCTGTGGTATTCTTGGAAGGAGTCTAAAGCCTAGGAAAATCATATCATTAGGGATACCTCATCCATGCATTTATTACACTATGTTCTATGCACTGTTGCTACATACATCAGATGGTCTTAAAAGCATAGGAATAAGTCATTCCATCACTTCACCTATCAGAAAGCTATGGGAGAAAAAAAACCTTAACAATACAGTAAAACGGATGCTATAGGAACTCCAAGGGGAGCACGCTTAATTTGACAAAACATGGTGGTAGTGGGGAATTGCTAAGAAAGGATATCTGGTAAAGTGGGAAGGAATGCAGCTTCAATAAGCAAACAAAATTGTGTCCTGTTGTGCTACTAGCTAACTAGCTGCATGAACACTGCCACTGTGTTAACCTCACTGAGCCACAAGAGCACATGGCCTCGAGTAGACCCATAGACACACGAAGAACACAGTAGATAGAAAATAGTAGCTTCCATTAAGGAACACAAGTGATATTTGTGAATACAGGTGCACAAAATAGGGATCAGGAACCAAAACAAGGTTCTATGTGTTTAAATAAAGAAGGGAGAAAGAAGGAAAGAAAAAGAGAGCGAGAATGAATGAAGAATGAAAGAAAGAAAGAAAGAAAGAAAGAAAGAAAGAAAGAAAGAAAGAAAGAAGAAAGAAAGAAAGAAAGAAAGAAAGAAAGAAAGAAAGAAAGAAAGAAAGAAAGAAAGAAAGGTGATCACATTACTATTTCCATATAAGATAAAAACAGCATGCAGATGAGTTATATGACACCGTGGCTCATAAAAGACCTCACAGCATCAGAGATACTGAAATGAGGAAAGTGTGCAGGACAGAATTGGGAAATGAGAACTTAAGGTTCTTGGTTCTATAGCTGGGGCGTAAGCTACAGATGAGCATGGAAGTAAGAGAGGTGAAATGAGATGGCAAAACAAAACCATGAAGCGCGAAAGAAGAAACCGAAACATTATCCTGTGAGCAAAGGAGGCCCCTGGAAGACTGCTAAGTCAGGAGGCATCAGGATGGGGCTAGATGGTGTGGATTAGGGGTGACACAGCCCCGCCGGCTGTGAGCCCAGGTCTGTGGCACTGCTTAGACCAGAGATCACACCCACCTGTCACCACAGTTACCTGCGGAGGTGTTCGAGAAGCCTGCCCATTTCCAGGAGTGCTGTTCAACTGGCACAGTTGCACACTCACCATCCTTGAATGTCTTTAGATTCTGCAGTAATGAATGTACTCTTTTTCATTCCTGATAACTTCTTTATCTTTTCTCACCTGGATGCATCTAGCTAGAAACTATTGGGCTTATTAATCTTTTTCTCTGACCTAAAAAGCATTATTTAAAAATATGTTCCTTTCTGGGTGTCTGAGGCAGGAGGATCACAGGTTCAGGCTCAGCCTAGGCAGCTTAATGACTTATGGAGACCCTGTCTGAAAGTAAAAAATAAGAAGGGCTGGAGATGCAGCTCATTGTGAAGACTCTGGGTTCAATTCCCAGTCCTGAATAAATGGAGTTTCCCAAAGTTTCCAGTATTATACACATAACTTCTTATTTCTGATTTCTAGCTAAATCCCAATGTGAAAAGATAATATATTCCATAGGATTCCAAGCCTTTGAAATATATTGGGCTTTATTTATTGCCCATAAAGTATATCTTGGTGAGTATATCACATGTATATCAAAAAATGTTTATTCTCCAATTGCTTTGTATATTGTTACATATTATATATCTATAGATCATCTATAACTATACATTATGGTCAAGTTGTTTGATGGTGTTCAAATATCTCATAGCCTTTCTAATTTCTCTGTTCTATTAATTACTGAGAGATCCTTTATCACTATGAAATATCTTTTATCTCTGTTTAAGCTAACTGTCTAGTTTGTATATTAGTTGTACTATCTTTCTTATGCTCAGTATTTGTGTCTTGCTACATTCAATTTTGTGTTAAAAAACATCTCTTATAGACCAGTCTTATAGACCGTATATGATTGCCTTTCGTAAATCCACCCTGAAAATATTGCCTTCCCTTTTCATTGGTGGTGTAGTTCCATTTCTATCTCATGTCCTACTCGATACCATCGTGTCTTGGGTCTGCTGTCATGCCATTTTTCTGTTTGTCTCTTCTGTGTCACATCTCCTGTTCCTTCCCTGTCTGTTTCAAGTTAATGGAATTTCTTCTGCATTCCACTTATTCCTTCTACTCAAAGTTTAGTTGTATCTCTTTATAAGACTTTCTACAGTTTGCTCTTGGGACTATTTGAGGGATTTTTACATTGAATGAGTACTATACCACTTCATATAAACTAATATACCACCTCTCATTCTTTGAATTCTTGTTGTCACACATTTTACTTTCAAATTTGTTGTAAAACCCATAGTTCAGTCTCAGCCTTTGTTTTAAAGAATCAATTATTTTAAAGAACTTAAGAAAAAGATATTTTATATTACTCATGTGTTTAGTACCTACTACTCTACTTCTTCTCATAGGTAGCAATTTCCACCTGGCGTCATGAACGCTGAGAGTGAAGAACATACTTCGGCACTTGGTGGAGTGTGGGCACCACCAGCACACAGTTTACCAGCTTCTGTTACTAAACCTTTATTTCAGGAAGATATTTTTGCTGGATGGCATTTTTTAAAAATCTTAGCAGTTTGTGGCATCGCCCCATGTTTTTCATGCAGTTGCTACTTTGAAATTGATAGTTAGGTTTCACTCTTAATTCCACTTGCCTTTTCTCCTCCCCCCCCCCCAGGTGATTTTAAGATCTTTTATTTTAATAGTGATTTTCTGCAATTTGACTATGATATGCCTAGAAAAGGGTTTTTTTGAACTTACCCTGTGTGGGTTTTGAAGAGTTTTTCTTTAGTTTTCTTTTTGATAATTAGACTTTTTGGCCAACACGCCTCAAATACTAACTTCTCATTCTCTTTTATTTCTTCTACTTTGATTATACGCAAGTCAGTCGACTTGATTCTGTCTCCAGTTCATTAGAGTCCTGTTTATATTTTTCAATTCCTTTTTATCTCTTTCAACTAGGATTATTTTTACTCCTCTGTTTTCAATATCAATACTATTGTTAGAATTTGGTAGTAATATTTATTTTTTGAATTTTTGTCGTGCTACATTTTCTATTTTTATTTTTTTACTTTTAATATTTTATTTATTTATTTTAAAAATAAAAGAACAAAACCATATTAACAAACAGACATCCATTTACAAAACAGCACAAGGAAAATACAAGCAATGTTGGATTACAGAGAAGGTGACAGAAAATTAACATTGGTTGCTGTATTACATATTGATAACTTCAATGTGGTTTCTCAGGAAAGCAAATATAATATGTAATACATTTTCTATTTTTAGTTAGGGTTTTAGTTGAAAGTTCTAATTTGATATTGTTTTTTGTTTTTGTCTTTTTGAGACAGGATTCCACTATGCAGTTCAGGCTAGGCTAGAACTCACTGTGTAGCCCTAGCTGGCCTTGATCTCACAGCAATCCTCCTGTCTCAGCCTTCTGGTACTGAGATTACAGGCATGCGCCACCATGTCCAGCCTTTTAATTTGGTTCTTGTTTATAGTATTCTGCTCTGTTCTTGCAGTTTTCCGTAGTTTTCTTCCCTTTGCACTTTTTGGAGTAGGGTCTAGCCCCAATGTTAGGCCCACTGTTCTGCAAGGCATATGGAAGTCTCATCATCCACACAGTAAAAGGAGTGTACTGTCAAGCAATATAGGAAGGACCAGAATCTATTCTGCCCAGGATACACCATCAAAGGGGACTGGCAACAAGTTTCCAAGAGAGGAGTCATGCCACCATTTGAGAGATGGAGGTTTTGTAAGGCTTTGACAATGTGGAAGGATGAGTGGGTAGTGAAGGTGACCATCTAGAGGGTATCTTCTGAGATCTTGTAGATCTTTCAAAGCACCTGCATTGTGTTTGAACTTGTATGTTTACAGTTGACAAGACCTTTTCCTCTGGCTTAGAGAAGGCCTTGTAGCTCTAGATAAGGAGGTCTACACCTTTCAGAGAAGATGCACCCAGACTCACTGGGGGATGGATGGACTTTATACCAGCGTCGGTGTTGCTACCTGATGACCACCTGGTTCAGGCTGGCCTTGAACTGGCATTCTGCTGTGGAGAATTTTAACCCTTTGTTGCCAGTGGGCAGCCACTACAGGGACTCTTCTCCCTAGTTACTTTTAAAAACATTTTCCGGGGCTGGGGATTTAGCTCAGCGGCAAAAGCGCCTGCCTGGCAAGCACAAGGTCGTGAGTTCGGTTCCCGGGACCGGAGAAAAACCAGAAAAAAAAAAAAAACCAAATAAAAAACATTTTCCCCTCAGTTCTCAGCCACTATAATCTCAGGCTCTAACTTCAGACCTCTCTGATTAGGGATGCAGCTATCTGATGCTTGAACACTACACACACCTGCCAGACAGACTGAATTGAGCATCAGAGGAAAACTTAGAGAAACACAGATCTGTTCAATGTGATGTCCTTCTTCTGAATGTTGAATCTTCTCCGTGTCTGCCTGTTTGGGGTCGCTATCAGCATTTTCAAGCTATTGCCCCTCCCTGCCCCAGTTATAGTTATTACTAGCTAAAGTGTGTGTTCCACCCAAAGTACCCACCCAGTACAGGATGCAGGAGGATGCCTTGGGGCAGTTTCTGCACAGTACATGCGCCGAGGTCTCCACCCAGGAAAGTTAAGTCTCTGAGTATGAGACTGCTTTCCAAAGGGCTTCAAGAGGACTTCGGTGCATCTGCTGGTCCCAGGCTACGAGATAAGACTCTGAGGACTTCAGCATGGACCCTCGAACACTCTGGGGTGATCTTCACTAAGCTTAATTCAATGGAATAAGCAAGGATCACCCCGTTTTCAGATGTGGGTAGGAAACCTCAAAAGTGTCTGGTAGTACTAGAGCCAAACTATAGCCAAATAACAGCTCGGGACTGTTTCTCCTATCTAAATTGCTCAAGTGAGACACTTAAGCCAGTAGATTTTTGTATACCTGAAAATTTGTTCTGAAAACTCCTCAGCCAGAGAAGCAGAACGTGGTGCTCTATATTAGCCAAACAGTATGACTTTTCTAATATATTTTCACTAAAAGTTTAAATTCTCAGATCTCCAATCTACCTTTTTGGCAAGGTCATCTTCCAATTTATGGATTGTATCATGATGGGGAAGTTTAGATTCAAGTTGCAAGTTCAAGTCTACAAGTCTAGATTTCACTACAATGGAATTGAACTATAATGATTGTTTAGAAAAGGATATTGTCAAGTCATCCTAAAACATTACAAATGAAAAAGGAACTTGTGCTGACTCCCTGATGTGGCAGCTTTCATTACCCTTTTTCTATTTTTAATCCTACTGCTTCTAAGTTTCAAACAACTACAACTGTAACAGGTACCTTACTCTAGACACATGTTTAGCAAGATTTTACTATTTCTAATGAAATGATCATTTTAACTTCATAAGAATCAAATCAATTTGAAGAGTTCTAGACTTTGAGATTGTTTTTCATATTTTAATATTATAAAGACCTGTTAAAAATAACCTTGTAATTGTTTTATTTACTTCTTTCACAGTATTTCTTTGAAATATTCTCCAAAAATGATATGGGTGGATAAAGGCTTTGGATATATTGTGGCTGTTGGTCTCTTTTGCTCAGTAACCCCACAAGAGGTTGCACCTGGTACTATCAATTACCCAAGAAGACTCATTCGTCTTTACTTGCCACCACGGTTCTTGCCACTTCTACCTCCTGGACTCGCATAGTAAACTTCATCTACCTGTCTAGAAGGACTTTTCCATATTTGGACTCAAATGTCCTTTTGTTAACACTGCAAAATTCCTAGCAGCATTGATGAGCACCCTCTTCCATCCTGATAATTCTTTGCCCATCTCAAGGCCAACACTCCTTTCATTCCTTATACCTTTAGTCCTGCAGTATCTCATCACCTGTCATATTAAGACCCTCAGTGCCATACAGATTGATGACTCACAGGTATTTTGACAAGTATTTGTTGACTGAACTTACATTCTTCTAGCAATAATGAACAGACTCTATTTCTGTATAGTCTGGCTGCAGCTTATTGTTTTTTTTTTTAATATTTTCCTTTCTTTTTCTGGCTTAATGGAGTCTATCCACATGTACCCAGAAAAATTAAGATGAGCACACATCTGGTCCAGCAACTGTAACAGATGAGGACAATTAATAAAGTAAAAAGATGATTTGAACCAGGGAAGTAGGAGTGTGTGTGTGTGTGTGTGTGTGTGTGTGTGTGTGTGTGTGGCACTTAAAAAGTCACCTCTAAGGGATTGTTATTCTATTTGAATTTCTGCAGTGGGCAGTCATCAGATAAATATCCAACTGCTACCTGTCCCCCAGGACAGTCAACACAATACTTCAGAAGAGCTATTATAGGTGCTAAGATGAGAAAGTAAAGATCCCTGTCTGGCACACTACACTTGCCATTTAATCTAACCCATTCACTGTCTCTTCGAAATTCATCCTGATTTCTACAGAGAATTAACCATTACAAAATGACCTGCCTTAAGTGGAGTTTCAGCAAGGAATAGAGAAGGGATATAAAAAGTGCTTTTCCATTCTTCTCCATTTAAAGACAACTCATATTGTGCTCAAAATTTAGAGAAAAGGAACATAGGAAATTTCAAAACTGCTAAAGCCATGACTCACAAAATGCATTGATTCTTAAATGAGAAAGTAAGAATTTTACTTCCCCAGAGGAGGAGGAATCTAAAAATATTGGAAGAGAATAGAAATCACTTTTAAAAGCTTAAACCAAAGCTACAGAACACATAGTCAAAGGAATTACATTGTTGAAAGTAGTCAGCAAGAAGCAGCACATGACGGACTGATGCAGTTGGGTTGTGATATCAAGTGAAGAAAAGGCAGCTTAGCACACTCAGGACCTTGTCAGGTATGCTTGTCCTGCAGGTTGGGAATATATTTTCTGCACTGGGCAAAAATGAATCAACTTGGGACCTCACTGGATCCAAATCCTCCTTGTCTATCCTGTGCAGAGGATGAGGAGAGATGTCAGTCAAGGATTCAAACTGGCTGGAACCAGCCAGTGGAACCAGCGGCCTCTTTCCAAGACTAGGGAAAACTAGACTGTTTGGAGCTGAGCTTTGGGTGAGATGTCAAATCCAGTCTGCAAACCAGAGAAGTCTGAACAATGTGGCAGAACCAAAGATCCAAAAGCCTGAAAATCCAGAAATGGGATTTGAAGTTGGGATTTGGTCTCTGGTGAGGTTTGCGGCACAGCAGTGAGGTCTAGTCAGGGAGAGGCTCTGGGGAAGTGCCTGAAATAGAATTTGTTTTCAAGCTGTTTCCTACGTACCAGCCACAGCGTGACGCATGGCTTTTAGAGCCAGGAGTAGGATGCATAAAGCCTTGGTAAATACTACCAAATTATTCTCCAGAACGATTTCTCCAATCAATATTCCCACCAGTGGAGAATGAGCATACTTCTCCACTACCTACTTCACCAGCATAAAGGCAAATGCTTTAATCTTTTTATTTTCACTGTTGCCAACCTGACAAAGAAGAAAAAATGATACTTTGCTTTGAACTTGCAATTTTAAGCTACCAGTAGACACACACCTTACATATTTTTATTTCATGTAAATTATTTGGTGGTGTTCTTTAGATTCACTTTTAGATTGCTATTTTCGTAACTTGTTATGATTATTATCACTATAGTATTTATTGAGATTGTCTTTGTGATCTTCTGTATGTATTTTCATTCTATGTATGACCTTTAACATATAAACAGTGTGAATCCATAACAAAATTTTCTTCCAATGTCTTATATTTACAAAGACTTTTTTCCAAACTGTGACCATTTAATAACTCATACGTATTTCTGATTGCATTTTAAATGGCTTTATTTTTGACTATCAGTTACTTCCTTATCTGGGTTTTATTTTAGCAAAAGGCATGGATCTTCACTAGTCTAAGAACAAATCTGTTTAGCTGGCTTTATCTAAGGGGACTTTATTACAGAGTCTCAGCTGAGTTACTAAATGACTAGAAAGGCCAGGGCACTCAATTTGGATGATATATAGGCAAGAACAAGGAATTGTGAATCACATCACCGTATGGATGAACCTACCTCTGCTCCATGCTAGGTCTGAGAAGTACGTGCACCAGCAGCCCCAAACATGAGATTCTGTCTCTCTGGCATGACCATCACTTCATGATCCCCATGTATTATGGTTCAAATCTAAAATGCTCCCCCAAAATCTCATGTGTTCAGAGCTGGGGCTTTGGAAGGTTATAGAGGCACTAAATTCATCAGTGAATTTATTCATTCATGAGTTCATGGCTGAGTATGCTATAAGAGGTGGGGCCTGGTTAGAGGTAGTCACATGACTGAGACCTAGAAGGGTGCTTCCTAGGGGCCCAACCCCCTGCTTCTTTCTTCGCTTCCTGGCTGCCATGGATTAAGCAACTTAACTCTCCCATGCTTCAGCCATGATGTTCCTGCCCTGGAGCCAGACAACCATGGACTGAATCCTTTGAAACCATGAACCAAAATAAATTTCTCAAATTTCAGATTCAGTATTTTGTTCTGGTGATAGGAGAGTAGCTCATACACTACATCTGCCTTCCACTGTTATATAATTATGTCTCCTAAATCAAACCTATGTCTGAGAAATACAATAATAGGTAAAACTATGGGATGTTTATCATGTGTCAGGCATTGTTTGAGGTATATTTATAGATGATAACTAATTTAATTTTCACAACATCCTAAAAGATAAGTATTATTGTATTGTCCCATTTTATATATGAGGAAATTTAGAAATAGAGCGAGGTAATTGTTTAAGATCACATAGCTAATGGATGACAGCACTAGAATTTTTACCTAGACTCTTAGACTCCAGAATCTGTGCTTTTACCCTCTGTGGTTTTAGACTTCCCTACCTCTCTAGTACAAGAAACCAAGTTAGAAAGAATTAGACACGGGCACTGAATAAGTCCCTGTGCACAATCTTGCATAAGCATTAAGCAGATTTTTCCAAAGTGCTGCCCAATTTTCTACTTTCACTTATTGAATAATCTTGCTTTCCTTATTGATTTATAAAATACTGCGGTCCCTGTGCATAGAGCATGCCCTCAGTGACCATGTCAGTGAATACAGTGGACAGCACTTTGCAACTACCTATTCTAGACTATTGCCAATTCTAGCACTTGGCAAGATACAGTCTCCTGCCAATAAGCACACTCTCTGAATCTACCATCTGTCCAATCTGATCTCTTGTCTGCATCAGTGGGTTCCTTTGTTCCCTGGTTTTTGGTTGGTTTCAGCCCGCAAAACGTAGCACCAGATATCAAGGAGAGAGAAGCGTTTAGTTGGAGTACTTGTTGCTGGGGCTCCCTCCTCACCACGTGGCCTTGGAGTAACTTATCTCTTAGGAAGGACTCGGTTCCTGGGGAGATACCCTTCTTCCCACTACTCTTCCAACATTGCTGTTCTAATTGCTCTCCCTGCCACTTCAAGCCTATGGACGTCATCACATAACTCACTATCTTTGCTCTGAAGTTTTCAAATAATCCCTTATTAATCTCTGCGTGATTCTCACACACATGTAAAGAGGCCCTTTAGCAAGCTCTCCTCCAGTCACACAGTTTGTATGTGTAGTATGAGTTAATAGCAGTACATCGTTTTAGCCTTCATCATTTTAAAACATATTTTAATATCTAGTAGGAAAAATGTTGAAGACTTGTCAAACGAAAACTTCTGTTTGCCATTGACTTTTCCAGATTAAAGCTACTTTGCAGTCTAAAATATAGCACATTGAACTTTCAAAATAGAAATATAGTTAGACTTAAAATTAATTGAAATGTTTTATTTTCCTGAGGGCATGAAATGTCTATTTTTATGTCTCTTTCACATTCTGCTGTAAATATTTAGTCTTCTTATGTAGATCTGCATGTTTCTTGATATTTCTGGGAATTTCAGAGGTTCACCAATTTTTGTCTATGTAATTTTACTGTCATTTTTATTTAGTTGTTTCTGTTACTTCCAAAGGCAATTCAACTTTGTATTTTTTAAGTCTAGCCATGCTACTAAGATCATGTGTTTATTCTAATAGGTTGCTGATTCTCTTGGATGTGCTGATGATTGATTTGTTTTTGTTTACTAGATATCAGGTGAAGCTTTGGTTAAAGGTTCAGTTACTGGACAATGAGTTTTTGGAATTCAGGAAGACATGACCACAGTCCTACATCCATGAACTCCAGCCTCGAAGGAGTCTGAAGGTTCCTTTCCTTTATTCATGTGTATAGTTTCTTGAAATGTTATGATAATGGGCTTTTTTTATTTGCTCCTAATTTTGATATGAGCATCTCCAATGATTCAATATTTAATGTGCAGTTGGCTATTAATTTTGCCTATTTGTAATATTTAGGAAGTAATTTATAATCCCAATTTACTACACACTGTTGGGTATGTTTCTTTTCATCATTAATCAGCAATGGGTGCTACATTTCATCAAATAATTTCTCAGCACTTTTTGAAAGAATTAAAACATTCCTTTTGTAATTCATGAATAAGTTGTGTAGAAGTAATACAACTAATTTTATTTAAACAGTCTTGTATTGCAAGAATAAAACCTCTATGGCTATGGCATACTAAATTTTAAATATAATCTGTAGTCTAAATTTCTTGGCATTATGGGAAGGTTTTTTCCCACCTATTTTCAAAATTGCAGGTAAAATCATGCTATCTTTTTAATGCTATTATTTCTGGGCTTTGATAAAATAAATTTATGAGCATTTCTGGCTCTCTCTGCCTTGGAAGATTTTCAGTAGCTTGGCAGTTATTTCATGAAACCATAAAATATGCAAAACTCTATGAGCCCGAGTCACTTAGAATCATAATTTTTCTGTTTTTCAATTTCATGTTTTATTCAAGTTTTTCATTCTTCTTGAAATACTTTTGGTCATACTTACATTTCAACAGAAAAAAACTAGTTTCTTTGTTTAATATACTCAGCTGTATGGTATCTAACACTCTATGCTTTATTCTTAATAAAAAAATTAAACTGTATTTTGAACTTATCAGTTCTACTCTTCCATGTATAAATTGGTTAGCATCTGATTAATTTTGTCTGCTGTCTTCTTCCTCTAACAATTTCTTTGATTTTGTTGCTGTTCCTACTCCTACTAAAAGCTTCTGATTGCATGCTTAATTAATTCCTCTTGATCTTTTAAATAAAGAACATATGCAATAGCACTCATTTCATCTTAAGTACAATTTTGGTCCTATTCTCTACCCCTCCAACTGGTCTTCATAATCTTTACCTTTATCTTTACCAATAAATATGTTTTAGTTCTTATTTCCTTGAAACATAGGAATTAGATAGTACTTTTAAATAATTTTCAATTACTATCTTTGTATTTCTTATTGTACTTTTCAACTATTGTTGTTAGTGTCTATTGTGACACTGTTGGGGCTAGAGACAATATTTATATAGCTTCCTCTTGGTAAGATTAAGTAAAAATTTGTTTATGACATGGTAGATTGCTGTAAATATTAACACCCATAAATCTTGTGGTCAGGTCTTTCATGTTTTGGGGGAGGAAAACTAAGACATATTTTTACTCTGCACATAACTAAAGGGAGACAAAGTCTCAAATCAAATTACGGGTTTTTTTACCCCACAAATCCCACCTCTCCTCACAATGCTTTGGTAAGC
Source organism: Chinchilla lanigera (assembly GCF_000276665.1). Classification (NCBI taxonomy): domain Eukaryota; kingdom Metazoa; phylum Chordata; class Mammalia; order Rodentia; family Chinchillidae; genus Chinchilla; species Chinchilla lanigera. The sequence continues at coordinate 8,487,354 of NW_004955487.1, forward strand.
ACCGCCGGCTGCAGCTGGCTAGAGGTGGGCAGTGAAGATTAGGTTATCAGAGAATGGCTTCCTATGCTTCTGTTTACAGATTGTTGCTCTTGTCCAGAGAGACCTCTGCTCATCCCTAAGAGAATGAGCTGAGATTTTTCTGCTCCTGCTTTGACCAGACGAGCTAAGCTCTTTCACAGGTATCAATTCAACCCAACTGAGTCGGACACAAGAAAATGTTGTGTTAACTACATCATATGACACACGTGGGAAAAGCTATTTAAAACTGCATTTGGCAAATTATAACAAAATGATGATACCTAACTTGCTAAAACTTCTAGTATGTTTTCTTACATGTGTTGTTTCAATTTTTATTTTCATCAGTCCATTTCTGCAGCACGTATTTACCTTCCTCTTGGGAAGCTGGTGCCTGTATACAACACACCTCCATCCCTTTTCATCCCCTCCCCCTCCTTTCCCTCCCCCTTCTTCCACCTCTTGATCCGTCTCCCATTTGCTGTTATGTTTTATTTTGTTCTTTATTTCTATTTTGGGCCTTTCTTATAAGATAAGCCATGTGATATTTAAACTTGTGTGTCTGATTTATTTCATTTAACTTTATGATCTCAGGGTGCATCCATTTTCCTACACATAATTCAAGTTTGTCTCTCTTTATAGCAGAATAGTACTTCATTGTATGTAAATACCTACATTTTCTTTATCCACCCCTCTGTTGACAAACACATAGGTTGCTTCCAAGATGTAGTTATTATGAGTTGTGCTTCCGTAAACAATGCGATCACTTTAATCCAATTATTTAATTTTTCCTGGAAGTTACTTAGAAGGGGCATAGCTGGGTCAAGTGAAATTTTGCTTTAGTTTTTTCTGAGGAATCTCCATACTGATTTCCACAGTGGTTGTACAAGTTTACATTCCCACCAATAATGTAGAAGGGCTCTCCCCCAAAATCCTCTCCAGGATTTGTTATTTTATTTCTGTATGATAGATATGCTTTCAAATGCTTTTTAATCCTTTTATTAAGAGGAACAATTGTTAATTTTAACAGCTGTAAACTTTGGAGGGGTTTCAAAAGTATTTGTTCATCTATTACTTCAGGCAACTGTTCCAAACCATTGTTTTTGGTAAAGATCTGCTTCATTTAACAGAAAAAAATACTGAACATCAGATAACAGCTGAAAGATCAAGGGCTGAGAGCAAGGTTCTATGCTTGGTTTTATAAAGATAAGAGAGCTGGTAAAAGAGCTGCAGCTTGGCCTCAAACACATGGAATCATCTCTCTGCAGAGCTGAGGCGCTGCTCACAGCCTCGGTCCACGCCAGCTGGTTTGTCTGTGCATCCTGGTCTAGACCAGCCCTAGACAGTCTGTGCTCTATGTCTGACAACATTCCCATGCCCTTTTCTGTGCTCACCAAGGTTTCTACCACCTCAGCTACAGCATGTGCTTTGTTGGTCCCCTGTGTTCTCCCTAGATCAGCAGATTAAGGCGGACTCAGAGAATGACCTGCATGGAGGGACAGAATGACTCACAGAGACAAACAAACACAGCAAGAGGGCGGGCTGGTGGGTGCCCAGTTGGCTAGGGTTAGATTATCCAAACGTTTATACACCTACTCTCAAGCATTCCATGTTGGTCAAAAGAAGTATGAAGGGGATTCTAGCCATTTCTGTAATAAAAGCAATCACCAAATTGATGGCCTTTGACAATCAGCCTTTATTTTTCTCTGTGAATCAGATGTGAGCAGCCCTGGGGATCCCAACCTGGCTCACATTTCATCCACAGATCAGTTGGTGTTGCCCTCATGTGACCTTTCCTGGACACACTGGTCTTCACATTGGGGGCCCCATCTATGTGCAGTCTGAGGAGATGAATCTACCTGCTGAGTGGGGACACTGGAGGGGCGAGAGGGCAAGGCGATTGCTCAGACATATTTCAGGTCTCTGCTTCATTCTGTCGGAGCTTTTGTGAAAGCCAGTCACATGACCAAGCCTGAAGTCCAAGGGAAATACATGATCTTGTGGAATAAATTGCAAAATTACACAGAAAAAGTTGTGGCTAAAGGAACCAATGTGTCATTGCACCAACAGAGGGATTTTGAGGCTAGTACAGAAAAAAAAACAGTCCAGTTACATGCACATGAACCAGCTATGCAACACATAGAATGATAAACTTAACTATAATGAAATGAACCAAAGGAGAAACATGCAGAGAGATGCCTGGGAGAAGGAGAAAATAAGTCATAATTTTCTATAAATAACAGGCATTAAGCTGTATATAGAAGCCAGCAAGGATGATCTATCCTCATATTCCATAGGCTTAGCAATTCTGAATTCTTTGCAATATCACAAATGCAAGGTGCTGCTTGAACCTTTCTGCCTTCTCTCCCACTGCAGTCTCTCCCAGGACATCCTCTGCTCCCTCTGTGTGCACTCCTTCCTCTGATTAGCTCCACTCTGTCTTCTATATGACCTCTTAACACAAACCTTCCCTAGCTTTTAAAATTGCTCTCAGTTCTCCATCTGTATGCACTTTCAGCATTCTTTAAAAACCCTTGAACCTTCTACCCCAATTATCTGTGTACACAACACTGTGGCTTTTGAGGTACAGAGCAGCCACCCTCACGTTCAACAGCACTTGGCATGAGGGAACAGTGAAAGAGATACTGGCTAAATGCAAGAATGATCAGACAGGAGTTCAAAACAAACTGATGGGGTCAAAAGATGCTGAAGGAAAATGTGAAAAGAAAAATGCATAAGTCATTTTGGGGGACAGACTTTTCTGTCTTTGTTTTTACTGCTGAATCCAAATATTCCTACTGAATAAAAAATTAGATCTCAATTTTACATTGAGTAGGGCTCTAGTTTTAGACTAGTGCCAACTAATTATCTTCTGCCTTTGAAAGTTAATTTTTTTCTTGTTCCTATTTTCCCTATGCATTTCATGAGAGAGATGTTGCACATACTCTCTGAATTCTGTAATCCCATCTTTAATATCTTGACCTCTAAAAATTATGTATCCCATTCATAATTGAACAGATCATTGGATGAAGGAAATAGACATATTGGTAACTCAGGAGGATTTTCCAGAGAAAATAAAAAGTTTAAATTAAAATAAGCAGATCTCAAATTAGAAAGATATCTAATATTGTTGGATGGAAATAGAATAGAGGAACTTGTGCTCTGAATTGGACCACTATTAGACTATCCAGTCAATGGGAACATATTACAACTTTCATAATTAGTTGTGAATTCTATTCTTTTTTGAGCTATATTAATTAATACAAATGACCACTGTATTTCATTGTGTATTGATCAGATTTAGAAAGAAATATACCATGTGTTGAATACAAACCCAAGATCACAGAAGGTCACTAGGATAAATTCACAACCAACCTTTATAGTATTGGAGAATACAGAGAGGATAGACAAAGTGCTGTGGATTCAGAGCCGAAGTCCCGTTTTGCTCAGGGAACCAGAGAAGTTGTCCTGAGAAGGAGCAGTAAGAGCTGGCAGACACATATCTAAGCTTCCTGGGCTGCTGCTTATATCTAATTACTTCTCAGGTTATAGAATATCACAAACGCTTAAAGTGGACTGGTAGGACATATAGGGAATCACTGCTGTTGAAAGCATAACAGCCTTGGATAGCTTTTTCCCATCTCTTGGGTTTTCATACAAGCAAAGGGCTGATGAATTGTCAGAACGTCTCCACCCTAGCTGATCTGAATGAGCTGAACTACACAAACAGGAGTTGGGGTAAAAGCAGAAGCTTGATCCCAGGTAAATGCATCAGCAAAGTTGGTTTGGACAGAGACCATAATGTACAGAGACCATAATGTACTTCACAGTATATTTCCCCATCCTACCCTGCAGCTGAATTTATGCATTCCAGCACATGCAGAGCTTTGGGGACATCTTGTGCTCCCCATGTCATGGCAGAGCCTTTCTTCATGACTGATCACATGGAAAAGAAGCTGGAGACCCATATGAAGGAAGAAAGCTGTAAGCAAGAGAGAGAGAGGGAAGGACTCTTGCATCTGCAAGGATATTTCCTGCAGGTACATTAGCCAGGCCAGTGTCTGCATCAGTTACTCTCCCATCACTAAGACAAGACCTGACACCCATAGAAGGGGAGGTTTGTTTGGCTCATGGTTTCCAGTGGGTTTAGTCCACAGTTGGCTGATCCAAGGCAGGAAAGGAATGGTGGAAGGGAGTAGTGGAGGAAAGGTGGTCACCCCATCGTAGGAAGGAAGCAGAGACGGAAGGAGGAGCTGTGGATAATAATGCACATTTCTTGATCACACCCCAGTGACCTCCTCCAGCCAGGCCCCGTCTCCTACAGCACATTCAGCCACCAACTCATCTATGATGGATCCACTGATGAGCACAGCACCCCATGTCCATCACCTTCCACACACAGGAGACTTTAGTGCAACATCTTAGCTCTAAACTATAACAATCTCTTCCTCTCAGGATGAAAATGAAGTAGGGAAAATGATAGTTATGCTCTCCCCCTAAACTTCTACAACTGGGCAAGAGGCATACGGCACATCAGGAGAGAAAAAATGATCATGATTCTTATCATTCCTCTCTTCATCTCTTCTCCCAAATTGAAGACTTTCTTAGCTATTTCTAGAGAGTTCCATAAAGGAGCATGAGAATTCATGACATTTTTCAAGGTGTAATGAGTTGCACTAGGGTGCTGGTGGTAAAGAGAGAGGAAGTTATAAATAACCATGAAGGCTTTTCACAACAATTCTCTGTACAATTCTGCCTCGCTTGAGTCTTAACCTCTCCACCCACCTACCATGTATCTTACCAATATTTCAAAGTTCCAGCGGTAAAAGAAAGGCATGAAGAAACACAAATTATAAAATATTTTTGTATGATAAAATAGACATTATCGGGGCTGGGGATTTAGCTCAGCGGCAAAAGCGCCTCCCTGGCAAGTGCAAGGTCGTGAGTTCGGTTCCCGGTACCGGAGAAAAACCAAAAACCAAAATAAATAAATAAATAAATAAATAAATAAATAAATATAG
>NW_004955487.1:8492499-8518840 GCF_000276665.1 Chinchilla lanigera
ATAAATAAATAAATAAATATAGACATTATCTATCAAGAATAAAAATCACATCCAAGGTAAACCACTTCATGTGGAAGTTCTGACTTCATTACATTGACTAGTCCTTTCAGTCAGCAATTGGCCTGATATGGGGAAGGGATGAAGAAGATAGCATCTAGATCTCCTAAAGTCTGGGATTTGTATGTGCTCTATCTCTTGGCTTCTATATTTTTGGGTCAAAATACGTTCACTGAAAAAGTAGTGAAGTGGAAAGATCAGGAAATCTGTGCTGTAGTCTCACTGGTAGCTACCAGAAGCTGAGCTGCTCACGGGCAAGAAGGTCATTGGAAGCAGGGCTCCCATGGCTCCCAAGGATCCTTGGCCTGTGTGTCCTAGGGCCTTTGTTTTCTCAGAGACAGGTCAAGCTTGACCACTGTCCCAGCCTGCCATTCAGAGGAGAAACCCAATCCCTGGGGCAGTGACTTGACTCGGTAGACAATTTCACTCATTTCCTGGGATGCAACTTTCTGAAATAACTCCTTTTCTTTTGACCCAGGCCTATTTTCATGAGGCAGTATTTGTTGCCTCTTGATTACACCTATTAGCTATTCAGTCACAGCTGCCCTTCAGAAAGCAACGCAGCTCCAATAGCCATACATTCAGAAGCCAAGTGAGCCTTGGTGGGAGCGGGGAGATCAAACCCATCCAGCAAGGGCCAGCAAGTGTGAGCAAAACACCCAGCATCCAAGTGTGGAGTCACGAGAAGTACAAATCCCTCCTCTTACCACTGAGGAAAATGAACTTCAAAATCAAGAAAGGAGAGACCAAGACAGGCAGCAATCAAGCCAGAATCCAAAAGACTTTTAGCTTCTAATTGAGTGTTTTATCTGTTCAGTCATGAGGGCATTAACAGCATGAGGTGAGATTCCACTATGATGTTGGTGGGAAACTGGAAAAAACCAGCCCTACTCCTCACTTCACAGAGGACATGAAAGTTACAGTGCTCTTTTCTGTACCTTGTGTAATTTAATTTCACAGCCATATCATAGACTGTTGTGTTGCCTTCTTTCTTTGCTTCTGTCCTTTTTTATCCTTTTCTTCCTGCTTCTCCCCTCTCCTCTTCCTCTCCTCCTCCCCCTTCTCTGTCTTCTCCTGCTCCTCCTCTTTCTTTCTCCCTCCCTCCTTCCCCTGTCTGTCTGTCTCTTTCTCCCCTGCCTTCTTCCCAAAATAAACAATACCAAAGCAGAGTACCTAAAACACAACTACAAAACTTCTTCCCCACATCCATGTCCTGTATGTGTTGGCTGTAACTATTCCACAAGATTTTCATTCCAGGATCCAAATGATGGAGCAGTTTTCTTTGGACCATGGTTGTTTGTATGAGGGACTGAATTTGATCCCCTCAAAAAAATGTGGAAGTACTAATCTCCAGGACCTGTGAATGAGATCATGTTTGGAAACAGTCAGGTTAAGATGAGCTTGTTAGTGTGGATGCTCAATCCAGTTTGTCTGGCAGATACACAAGCGGGAAGAGCTGATGCTGCATGCCAGAGAAAGCCAAGGACTACCTGCAAACTTGGGCATTAAGGGAGCATCCTGCAGCGGATTATCTCTTGAGCTCCAGGGGCAGGGAACCCTGCAGAGAACACCTCAGCCTGTCCTTCTCAGCTCAAGAACTGCAAGACAACAAAACTCTGTGGCAGTGTTGGTGCTTCATCAAGATAACCTCAGCAGCCCTGCACAGTGGTCCTTCCACAGGGAGAAAGCTGATGATGCCAAAGCGTGCAGTGCCCGGTCCAGTTTCTGCTCACACTGCTCTGGCCAGGACACAGCTCAGCTTGATGCTGATGTGTGGGACACAGCTCAGCTTGATGCTGATGTGTGGGAAAGGTCTTAAGTGTCCTCTGGGCAGGAACACCCCATAGAGAAGCAGGAAATATTCTGAACAGTAATACCATCTATCACAGAGCTGTCATCACTACAAATACTTGGGTACTGGGGTTCTTGGCATGGCGGCCCAGAGATAACAACTGAGTCACCCAAGCTGAGTAGTTGATTAGTGTGTGGCCCCAGGTTTTCAGGCCTCAATCCTGGGCTCTTCCTAGGAATTCTAAGAGTAACCACACCTGCTGGCTTACACTAATCCCTATGATGAAAGGGCTAGTGGATCTCCCCTTCTTAATACCAACCTCCTGGTTAAAGACCATAAAGTAGCCTTCTGTGGTGGATTAACTAAAGGTCAACTGGTAACACTCAGCTGAACCTAGTCAGCATGGAAAGCTCACCTGCAGATTGTTGCCAGCAGCATAAAAGGAGAACTGGAGGGGAAGATGGTGCTGTTGTCCTGGGGTAGCGTGTTGTGCTGGCTTTCCTGGCATGAACTAGGCTGTGCTCATTGTTGGAGGATCTCAGGACCTTGCTGTCACTGAGGACGGCTGTGGTCCTTTTCAAGAGAACTCTGGTCCTTGCTCGGAGCATTGTTTCCTTGCTCCAGTGCAAATCCCTCAGCCTGCTGGCACAGATCCTTCAACCCGCTGAGACAGACTTTCTAGCTTCCACCACTGATTTTTGGGCCTTCCCAGCATGGATCCATGAAAGAGGTCTACATGACGCATTGTCGTGGGCTCTTGGCTTCAAGCTGGAATCATGGAGGACATTATCATGTGCTCTAGGTCTTCAGCTGGACTTGTGGAGGACATTGCCATGGGAATCCAGGCCCTCAGCTGTATTCTTTGGGTCTCTAGTGTCTGGACAGTACTCCTGCACTCTTCTGCATTTGACTTTTTGGGTGACAATTATAAAATAATCTTATAAATTATGTGCCCTGTTTTAAATCTATTTCCTTGCAAACCCTAACTACAACACCTTCCTAAAGTTAATAAAAATAATTCATCTCACATCATAATCAAAAGCCAGCCCTCTTTCTTTTGAACATATATAAAGACCCTCATTAGAGAAGTGTGTGAGCTTTTCCCCCTGTGTAAATGTATGTGTGCAATCAGAGCATTGGTTTGCTTGTTGATGTTGTATTAAACAGTTTTGTAAAGATTTGTCTGGGAAAAGAAACCTATGAGGAGCTTATCAAGGGCTTCTTGACTCTGTAAGCTCAGACTGCTGCTAACAGTGTTCTGAGAGAGCCAGGGATTGATAGATCAGTCAAGCCTATAATAGTGTACTCAGCTAGGTCTAGGCCATGAGAGGATTAGAGCTTGGAGGGGCTCTGCTAATGGGTCACCAATGTCCCAGTTTTCTGGGAACTGATTAATTTCCTATGACATAGGATTTTCAGCACTAACTCTAGAATGACCTGGGAAAACCAGAATGGTTGGTCACACCACGCTTCAGTTCCTCCACTGGATCTAAATCTAGAATTTTCTTTTTTTATTTTAAAGATAAAAGGACCAAAGCATATTAAGAAATATACAGATATGAATAAAACAACATAAAAGCAACAAAACAATACAAAATTTCAGACAAGGTGATAGGAAATTAGCAGTGGTTGTTGTTTTACATATTGTTATCTTCAAATTGGTTACTCAGATAAACAAATATAGGCATGCAAGATTGATCAAACAATTAAACATTAACTATTCCTTTCAGTAAACCAGTAGAAGTTAGTAGTACAATTATCTTAACTATCTTGTGTATATATAAATTTTTCACTTCTTTCTTTCCTCTTTTCCCTCATCCCAGTCATTCTTTCCCTTTAAGCAGTTTCTTTCTCTTTTACAATATCTATTTTACCTTTTAGATTTTATTTACACTTTCAGATTCTTACACTAGGGAGACAATATGATGTTTACACATGTGAGTCTTATTTACACGTGAGACATTTCACTTATGAGTATGGTCTTTAAATGCATCCACTTACCTATAAAGCCTTGAATTTATCTTTCTTTATAGTTAAGTAATATTCCATTATATAAAAATACCACTTCTTTTTTAATCCATTCCTCAGATGGAGGGTATTTGGGTTGCTTCCATGATTTAGCTATTACAAATTGTGCTACTATAAACATGGGTGCACATATATCACTGTGGTATGATGGTTTTTTGTCCTTTGGGAAAAATACCCAAAAGGGAAATACCTGGGTTGAATGGGACCTTTAATCCTAGTTTACTGAGGAATCTCCAGACTGATTTCCACAGTGGTTGTACCAGTCTACACTCCCACCAACAGTGGACAAGGGTTCCTTTTTCCCCACAGCCCCTCCAACATTTGTTATTGATTGATTTCTCGATGATAGATATTCTTTCTGGGTAGAGATGAAATCTCAGTGTTGTCTTAATGTGCATTTCTTAAAGAACTAATGATGTTTTTCATCATAAATACATTTTTCATGTATTTATTTGTCATTTGTATTTCTTTATCAGAGAAGTGTGTGTTCATCTCAGATGCCCACTTTTGTATTGGGTCTTTGAATTTGGGGACCTGATTTTTTTTAATTCTTTATGTATTCTAGATAGAATTCCTTTGTCCAAGGGAGAGTTAGCTAAAACTTTTTTCCAATTTGTGGATTTTCTTTTTACTGTGTTTGTGATTTCTTTAGATGTGCAAAAACTCTTCAATAAGATGAGATCTCAGGTGTTGATTCTTTGAAGTATTTTCCATGCAGTTTGGTTTTTGTTCATGAACTCTCTGCCTACCCCTGTGTCTTCAAGATTTTTACCTACTTTCTCCTCCAGTAGATTTAGTGTTTCTGTTTTAATAGTTAGATCATTAATCCATTTTGACTTTAGTTTGGTGCCTGGTAATAGACATGGATCTAGCTCCAGTCTTCAGGTTGTGGCGAGCCAGTTAATTCAGCACTATTTATTAAAAAGGCTACCTTTCTTCCAGTGAACTTGTTTGGTCCTTTTGTCAAAGATACGGTGGCTGAGTATGTTTGTGATTGTGGCTGCATCAAATCTAGAATTTTCACATGGGAAATTCCAGACCAGAGAGGCAGTATGTGGAGTCACAGACTTGAACTGGAAATGGACGTTATCATCACATAATCTTAATGCTTTATGTGAAGGGAGCCAACCGTGATTTTACCAACTCTGAGGGTGCAAACTAGAAGGAGAAAGTTCGGTTTTAAGAATGGAGCAGTCCTGCACAAACTGGGAGTGACTGTGCATCCTGCCTAACAATGTCTTCTTTCTCCAAGGGAGAAAAATGAGATCCAGCAACGGTGAGCTGTCCAAGGTCATAATTGAATTAAAAGTCAAACTGGGAGCAGGAGAAGATGTCTTACCTCCTTGTCTAGTACTTTTCCTGCAGCATAGCACAGGTTTTGATCCATCAGTGAGTGTCTACTTCTTCACATTATTCAAGCAGGCTTTCAAATCTAGTTCAAGTTCTTGAACAGTCTAAAAAATACACTGCAGAGTGGAAGGTCAATCTGGTACTTTTTCTAAACGTAGTTTGCTGAGGGCTAAGGAGTGTTGCCCTGCTCTGAACTCTGGTCTCCACTCTCTGAAATCTTCAGACCCAGGAGACCACCTCCCTCCATGCAGAGCCTCTGTGACCTGCCAGAGAACCAAGGGAGCCCAGATCCTTCTCTCTTCCTCCTTAACTAATGCCCTTTGCCTGCTCACATTCCCAGAGGAACACATACATATAGCTCATGTTGCAGGATGGATTCATGGCCAGTGGCACAGCCCCTCTACCTTACCCAAATTCTGCAACAGTTAGCAGACCTGGATGTAGGCTTGATTCCAACACCGCAGTCCCTAGCACTCAAGGTGTATGCTATCTAGAGTCCCAAGTGAAAGCTCGTATTACAGAGTGGAAACAGAGTGCATTTCAGAATGAGCGAGAGCTGAATTTGAATCACAGCGCTCCCACAAACTAGCCACTTGATTTTGATCAAATTACCTAATCTTTGTGACTCTCCATTTTACCACCTTCAACATTAGCCTAAGGATTTCTTTTAGGTCCCTGTAATGTGTGAGGTATATTACTGGGCCTGCAGTGATTATAACATAATCAAGAGATCTGTTTCTCAGTGACCTGTTGAAATAACTCTTTCACAGGTTTCAGAGTCCAGATATCAGCTCTATCATTTATTAACATTTCAACCGGGAGTCGCATACTTAAAATTTCTAGCACTCAGATTTCCTTTGATATGAAGTTCAGTCTTCCCTCTCAGCAAGCTTACTTCAGGTGCGACGGAAGCCATATCCAATAGTGTAGCTATCATTAAAGATGTGTAATCAAGATCAAGACAGAGCTAGGTTATAAAGTCAGTCCTGTCACTCTGCCTTTGCCCAGCCATCTTTACAAGAAGTTCTCATGGAAAAGGAACACACTAAAAATAGTAAGTGGCAAACAAACAGCAATATATTGAAATAGGCCATCTAAACAAACTCCTCTGGCGGTACTTGGAGAGCTCCTGCTGAGTTTTGTCTTTCTCCCTAGGAATTAGAGTACAGCTTTCTTCTGAGATTTCTCATTTTCTCTTGCTTTCTGTATGTAAGGCCATCTATCAATTCAGGTAACTCAGCTACATTTAACAAAATATTATTGACTAAGTATTTCAGGACAGGCAGCCCATGGCTAACAAGACTCTACTCTTCTTGGAGGCTCTGGATCCTTCTGTCTTTCTAGGATTGCAATTTTTGATGCATGATGTCTGTCCTTGAAGATATCTATGGGTAAGAACATAGCTGCTGGAGCTCCAACTATCACATCATGGCTAGACTCCATGTAGAAAGAATAAATAGTCTAGGACCAAAGGCCATGCTTTGATCACCAGGTATGTACATTACCTTTATGTTGCTGCTAGAAACTGGAGGGAATGTAGCTTTTTTTCTGCTTCTTGATTTCTCAGCTTGTAAAATGAAGAATTGAGCTGTATGATTTCTATATCCTTTTCTGTTTCACAACATGTGAACTAAAACTATTTTCTGGGGTTTTTTTGTTGTTGTTATTGCTGATAAACATCCTTATGTGAATGGTCATGGGAGTGGAGCATTTGAAGATTTCTTTAAATGATTTGGTTTACATGGGAGATGTTTAAGGCAGGTACATTAAATGTTCTGTACAGTGCTAGGGTCCATTGCGAACGAAGAAGCCAGAATAGATATTGGATAAGAAATTTGTGGTTGGTAAATCTTAATATAATCTAATGAACTTGTAAACCAGTTACTTCCCATAAAAAAAGTGAATCTCTTGACTTGAGCATGAGTGGAAACTGTCATTAGAGTTCCATGTGCACTTTTGTTCCTGTGTAAATGTCTATGTGAAGTCAGATCATCTGTTTGATTCTTCCTATTTTAAACAGTTTTATGTAGATCTGCCCTGGTACCTCTGTCTGTTACCTTTAAAATACCCCAGCATCTTTATACTCTTACCATACTTGACCAGTGTGTTCTGAGCCTTACATAAGATCAGCTGAACTCAATAAGTAGAATTCTTTGTGATCTATGTTCAATTCGTATCAATAAATGAGACACATTCCTTATGTGGACCACTTTGGTACAGATACAGATCTATGTAAGTTCAGAATACTAACATAATACATAATTGTTTTTATTTCTTCTAAGTAGTTATCATACAATGTCAAACACATTCCATGGATGGAAATTTCTTAAACTCAGCTTCCCTCTACCTCAAAATAATGTTTTTCCAGAATCATAATCACCCACACATTCTGAAATGGGTCTTGTCTGGCTGCTTTATTAAATTGTCTTGTTGGATGTAACTCTACCAATACCTAAAATATCCTAACTTTACCACTGTGTACTTGATGGTATTTTCTAATGAATAATGCATCATGAAGTACAATGATTTGAATAATCTATAAAGTAAAATAGATATATATAATTTTAGAAATTGTAGGGAGTAGTACAACTCCCACAAATAATATTGCCAAATATCTATGGGATGATTTCTGTGAGATTGGCTGTGTAGCTATAATCCTCCCATTATTCTCCTGCTGTTAATCAAGAAAAAAACCCTCAGAATTAAAAAGCCAAGTAACTTCTCCAAACTCTGTAGTTCCCCCACCCCTCTCCTTACAGAACATCTGAAAATGTGGCGCTCATTCTTTGTTCATCTATTTCCATATTGTTGTTGTTATAATGTGAATCAAGCACTTTCGACAATCCCTGTTTATGAAAAATGACTCATTGCTGCAAAAGTGCCAAGCTCAACTGTGTACAGCACAGTACTGGGAAGAGAAAGTTAAATTTATCCACTAAGTCAGGAAATACAGAAAAAACAAAGCTGCTCTCCAGCATCCTGCAGTTGGGTAGTCTGGGCTTAGTCATGAAGGCAGCAAATGAAAGACAAAGGGAAGGGGGGCCATGGGATAGAGCTCAGCAGCACAGCGCCAGCACAAGGTCCTGAGTTCAGTTCCTGGTACCAATAAAAGGGGAACAGGGGAGGGGAGAAGGGAAGGGAAGGAGGAGGGGCAAAGGGGAGTGGGAGGAGAGGGGAGGGGAGGGCAGGGAGAGGGGAAGGAAGGACAAGAAATGCGAAAAACTCCAAACTAAAATAAGCACTAGAAACAAATGGAAGACAGTTCAGATATTCACAAAGAAAACAAAAGGACAGGGGCCAGAAAATGCACTATTGTGAACCAACAAGTTGAGTCACATCCTGATTTCTACCAAGCAGCCCTCATGGAGCCAGAAACAGGGGCTTTTTTTGTTTTCTTTTGTTCCCACCAGTGGACTCCACCACTTGTTGAGAGCCTATTGTGCTCGCCACACTAGGCTCAGAGGACAGAGCTGGCAAAGGCAAAGGCAGCACTAGCAACACGGTTCCAGATCCTGGGGGCCTCATCCTCTCCCAAGCCTTCTTTCAAGTGCCTCCCCCCAGCCTCATTGCCTCTGATTTCAAATCTACTTTCAGAGAAGCAGTGACCTGGATCCACACTTGTTTCCACACTCAGCGAGAGAAGAAGGGTCCTGACTCATAGCACCACCTATCCCAGAGGCTGTTGTCAGCTCCCTGAGGCCAAGCTTGCCCCTGTGCTAACCATACTTGGGAAGAATCTTTTCCTGGATGTCAACCAACACAGTCATGCTCAGTGGCTCTGCATATAGCCCTCACTGGACAGTCCTCCTGAGCTTGTCACCACGGGATCCTCCACACTTCCTGGAGGCTGCCTCTCCTAAAGGACAACAACACTGAGGTCTCTGACAAATTAACTTTCAATTTTAAAAGAATATTTTAGAGAGGCCAAAGCAAGAGGATCACAAATTTGAGCCCAGCCTGGGCAACCTAGGGATTTAATGAAACCTTGGTATGGTTTAGATCTCAAATGGCCCCAAAAGGCTGATGTGTTCAGAGATGGGGCTTTTGGAATATAATTGACTCATGGGGTGCTACCTCCTACAGTGAATTCCACTGTGAGAAGATGGGATCTGCTCAGAAGAGGTGGGTCACTAGGGGGTGTGGCTTGGAAGAGCACATCTTCCTCCCAGACTCTTCCTTCCTCTTTTTGCTTCCTGTCCATCATGACATGAGCAGTTCTCTGCCAGATCCTTTCTGTCTCTGAGCCAGCTGACCATGGACTGAACCTTCTGAAAACAATGACCCAAAATATACCTCTCCTCCTTTAACTTGTGAGTGTCAGTATTGTGTCCCAGCAACTAGGATAGTGTCTAAGACAGTAGACCCTGTGTCAAGATCAAACATGAAAAAGGCTTGGGTTTCAGGACCCTGTCAATAAGTCCTATATTCATGGAATGTCATTATGGATGAGGTAGTTTTTCCAAACTCCCTCCTTCCAAAGCTGTGACATAGGGACTACCTGAAGTGATAGGTGTAAACATATTTTATAAATGCACTTACACATGTCAGATTCATAAAGTCTAATACTTTATTCTTCTCCACAAGACTCAGCATAAAACAAGTGGCCAAATAAATTATTTGAATATATGATTAAAGACATCAGTAACACAGACACCAAAAGGGGAAATGGGCACCGGGAGCACTGTCTGGCCAGGTGGTGAGAGGATTCTGCTGTGAGATGTCTGACGTCAACCAAGGACTTTAATGTTTGCTGAGAAACTTCCCAGAAATTTTCTTGCTGGATGTTCCTGAGATTACTCAGTGAGCTGTGCACACCTGTGGAGCAGAAGATGAGAAATTTGAATCTGGTTAGTTCAATTTCAACTCATTCAACTCAGGGCTCGTTCTCTGCAGCTTATGGAACACAGAGAGAATTCCAGATTCATGATCCTAACTCACTACTGGTCTCGCCATATTCAGGATTCAGAGTCAACATTAAGCATTCAGGAGATGCTCCATGAATAGTCCTTGAGTCTGTTCCTTTATATTCCCTAAAGACTCTTGATGCGATTGACTTCACCCACTACATTTCCCTTCGAGGTCATGCACAGACTCTTCTACATTTCTATTCCAATTTTTCATTCATGATTGTTTCACATTCCAAGTAGATGATCAAACCAACAAACTGGGATGTTGATGTTATACCTCTCAAACCCTATTTCTACTCTATTCACAACTCACCCATTTTTATGCCTTGTCATGGTTGATCATGTGCTTATTCCATAATTTCTACTTTCAGTCACTGGATTCTTATCTATGTATCATCTTCCCCTACTTCTTTCAGGAGAATGATGCTAGAAGTTCTATGATCCCAGCCAAAGTGCAAAACCATGGGGTTTATCCTAGTCTTATCAATGTCCTTATGCCCTTGTACCTAATGTCCTCAGAGTGTTGGCTTTTGTTCTATCACTACAACTGCCTTGTTGCCTAAGTCCTCAAATCTCCACTTCCTCTCTCTTTAATCTTGCAAAATACAGCCATGGCTAATCCAACTATCTGTCTATCTCACACCCAATTAAACCAGCTAAACAAGACTATGTGGAGTGAGATAGAGGGCACCAACATGCCCCTGCATCTCATATAATTCAGGATCACAAACTTCAGCCTTCACGCTGCTCCCCAAAGCAAATACATGTCCACATCCTCTCTCATTCTTCAAGAATCCTCCTTCACCCGATCCTTCTCAAAATGCACTAATTGAACCTCAGAATGCTCTGCTCCTTCCTCTCTTGGGTGCTGATATTTACTCCTCTCTCACTCACAAACTAGAACCACCACAAGAATGCCTACTTTCTCCAACCTCTAATCTTAAACTTGACTGGTATTTGTTCCTCAGTATGATTTCACTGAAGCTAAACCACAGACAGTAACATCAAACTAGGAGTCTCCTGACAGTGCAACCCTGAAATATCAGCTCAGTCTATCTCCATGGATACCCTTCACTCCTGTGAAAGGGGACACTAGTCTGTTGTTCCAGCTTGAGCCAGCGTCAGGCTTGGGCAGTAGATCACAGTCCTTCTTATCTACCCAAAGTATTACTCTCATAATGTAATTACTGCTGCAGGTCCACCTGTTCCTCTGCACCATCACATTTTCCCATGTCTATTGGTTTCTCCTCATCAACATACAAGGATGCGGTAAGATCTCCTACCACTGAGAAAGCTTTGACTCCACTGAATCTGCCTACTGATTTTTTTGTCCCCTTTGCAACAGCTGTCTATTATGACTATTTCCAGCATTTTTTCCCATTCCCTTGAAACCATTCTTTTTAGGCTGTCATATCCATCACTCCACTGACATAGCTACTGTCAACATCACCTTATTGCTAAACTCAGTGGCCAGTTGTGAATCTTTATCTCACCCAAAATCTTAGGAGCATTGGACACAACTGATCAGTCTTCTAGTTTGAAGTACTTCATTGAATTTCTAGAGAATATACAGCTTTTCCTGGGCTCCTGTCCATGTCCCAGCCCCACATGTTTCTAGGCACTCTTACCATCCTGATCTCTAAATGTTGGGATGTTCCACTACTTATTTTTCTTGTTTTTCTATTTCCAATTATTCAAAATTCCTTTAGAGACCTCAGATAAAGTCATAGTTTTAAGTATCATTTTCCCATATGCTGAGACCTCCCATTTTTGTATCTTCAACTGGATTTCTCCTCTGAACTTGGAATTTGTCTCTCAAACTGCTAACTCCAAAGTTAACAAATTTGCTTTGCTAATCACCATCTGAAAACGATTTGTTTAGCAACATGGAATCCTTCGATTTCCCCTGTAAACTAGTTAATTGGAATGGAAATGATCCCCCGCCCTGGAGAGGTAGGTGAACTTTGGAATTGTTCAGATCTATGGAGTTGGCTGCTGTACATATGCCCTTCAATATTCAGACAGATGGTCTAAAGGATTCCTCTTAAGACTTGTTTAGTTCTGTCTTTCCAGTATTTGTCCTCTGAAACTAGCTGCCTAGGACTTCACATTCTACCTTCTCACTTCAGGCAAACTATAGATTCTGTTTGTATTTCTTTCTCAGGGTCTGCAAACTGCCACAGCCAGAAAGTTGGGGTAATTGTAGATCTCCCATGACTTTGTTTCTCTTCTTGTAGACATTATATAGTCTTGCACAGCCTGGCAGTCCAATATTGTAAAACAATTGTTTTATATATTTTGACCAGTTTTTCAGTTGTTTTCAGTATTAAAGCATTTTACATAGTTTACACTTTTATGGACAGATGTGAGAGCCATTCTGAATTCTCTGTTATATATCTGAGTTAATTGGTCAATCCATGAGTCTATGAACCAATTCTCAGCCATCTATTTTGTAAACTGTACATGTGGCAGTTTAGCTTTGAAATTTTGGATTTTATTTTATCTTTCTCTTTTTTAGGAAATGTTAATTGGAGTATCCCTCCATAAAGCTCTGTATTAGTTAGGTTTCCCTTCACTGGGGTGCAGTACTCAACATTATAACTTAAAAAAGAAAAGGCTTGATTTTGCTCACAATTTCAGGGGACTTAGTTCATGATTAGTTGGCTCCAAGCCAGGACTATCATGGCAGAAGTGTATAGTGGAGCCAAGATGCTTAGTCCATGGTGGCCGGGAAGCAGACCAGGTTGAGAGTACCAGAGAAGAAGGTGAGGGACCAGATAAGCACTCAGGGTCATGCCTCCATGACCTACCCAAACACACACAGAAGTGTGCTTCATTAATCCCCTGGGTGACTCCCAAGCCAATCAAGTTCACAAATGAAGCTTAATTACCACAAAGCCTGAGTCCAGTTATGTGGGGGAAATGACATTTATTTACTTAGTACATCTAGAATTAAATTTGTCTTTACTATTTACTTGCTTGGTGATCCTAGGTATATCACAGCTCTGTCTCAGGTTCCCCATAAGAAAATGTAGATAACTCCTGTCCCATCATCTCTTAGGTATGGATCAAAGGAAGGAAGACAAACCATTGGATTTAGGAGTAGGAGATTGCAGCTATCACTCTGCCTTCACCAGGAATCAACAACTCCCTAGCAATTAATGTGTGCCGTGTGATATGGACCACACAACTATGTTTGGAGTTCATAATATCATGCCCACTGTTTTTATCCACTTTTTGTGGGTTTTGATTTTTGATGTTGGTACACCAGATGAGGATGTGAAAGGTGAAGCAATTTGCTGGGCTCTGATCCTGGTATCATGCTGCTTGGTTTTAAAATATATCTTTCTTGGACGCAAAATACTTCCTTTCCTTTGCCTCTGAAGGATGTCTTTTTTAGTCTTCTGTGGACCAGCTGCCATGGCTGCCACTGGATGTGTGCTGCATCTCTGTGAGAGTGCCTACAAATAAGCTGTCCTTTATCCTGCATCTCACCTTTAACATGTCAGAGTTCTGTCTCCACCTCCCAGAAATACTTGTTTACAACTCTTAGCTGTGCCAACTCAATTCATGTTAGGTTCCCTAGCAGGAAATCCTGAAACATTTTCAGCAGAAATCAGATCACTGCTTATCTGAAGTTGCAAGACCTTTAAAATCTTTTCGTTGCATAAAAACTATCATCCCTGTGGCTTACCTCCTGCCAGCCAGTCAAACTCATACACTGTGTTTGCATATCTTTTCAATGCTGAATATTAAGATTAGCAACAAAAGTTGAAAATCAGGTAAAATGAAAAATGAGGCCTGGAGAAATTCAGAGTAAATTCAAAACAAGTCTCAGGAGTAGCCACCTAGGGAAGAGGGCTCAATTGATCGGTAAGAATTTAAAAGTAAACAAAGGACTTCTGGGGGTGCAGAGGGGAAGTATATTCAACAACAAAAAATAATTTGGAATTTAGTGTAAAGCAAAACCAAGGTGAACAAAAAGCCATAGACTTTTCTTACTGAGGAAATAATAGAAGACATTGGCTGACCACTTTGAAGGGGATTCAAATGTAAAAAATCTTTCACCTGGACCTCAGGGAAATTCTTCTTGATCCATGCCTAGGTTCAAAAGATCTATGAATTCCCTAAAACTATCTATATGAATCCAAATGTCAATTTTTGTCAAAAGAGAAAGCTTAAAGCTTTCCCTCTCCTGTCAAAAATCTCTAAGAACAAAGACTGGATGAAAAGTCTATTAAACACAGAAATATCTCATTATGTTTCCATTCAGAGAAGAGTTTCCTGATTTGGAAAGCAAGTAAGATGACTTGATTTCTGAAGTCTCTCACAGTTTGAATGTGATGGCTGCTTTCAAATGAAGTGCAAGAAGGAGTAAGCAGGGGCTGGGGATTTAGCTCACTGGCAAAGCGCCTGCCTGGCAAGCGCAAGGTCGTGAGTTCGGTTCCTGGTACCGGAGGAAAAAAAAAAAAAAAAAAAAAAGGAGTAAGCAAATAAATCTTTGGGATATGCAAGCAATAGTTCAGGTCTCTGGCAAAACTGTAGTAAGAGAAAAGAATTAAAAGATGTGCTGGCCAAGTTCTAGTTTAATTTATAATACATTGAAGTATTTTCCTCCCAAGTAGAAGAACAAAATTAAAGACTGCTTCTAGTCCATCTCCCAAGTAAATATACCATCACTCAAGAATCTGAGTTTCACAAAGCCAACCACGGAGTTGAACACTAATCTGGAATTGAAGAAACCCACTAAAAGCAGATTGCAAGTTGGTATTTCCCTTGAGAAAGAGCAAGGACTTTGAAATGCAACCATCAAAGTATTTAGGAGATGTGGGCAGCAAATTTAAAAATGATCTGAGTGTGGAAGAATATAGTTCTATTTAAAATTCAAAATCTAAGGCACACAAACTGCTTCACTGCTAAAACTCTTAAGAGTTCTCACCAAACTGGATCTCTAATCATTCTCCCACTCCCCTACCCATCCATCTTCTGATCCCATATTCCTCCTCCCCCCCATGTCTCCTGTTTTTGCCCAGGGGCAGCATCCTCTCCTCCCAGTTGGATGTGACACCACATGGCCCGCCACAGAATGAAGACCTCAAAGCCCATGTGCAACATTCATGACAAACACAGAAACAGATTTCCAGAGCTTTCAGCTTGCAATAGAAAATATTAAAATATGCCCTGTACATTTCAGTTCCTCACTTTTAAAAAAGCACATTTACATTTAAAAAGAAAAACAAACTTTCACTTCTGTTCACTCAGGGATATGACTCACTTCCCTAATCTCTACAGATTTTTTAAGAAGTTTTATTGAACCTCAATCATAACAAGAATGCTCTGCCCCAAGCTACCTCAAGCATCTAAGTTTTGACCAAAATATCCAAGGTCTTACAGCAATAAATAATATCTATCTATCTTTCTAAAATAATGAAAATAAAAATATTATTTCACCTTTTTGTAATTAATAGGGTACATATGTAATTTTTGAAGCTAGACTCAATATCAGATCAAGATTGGAGATTTCAAAGTCATGATACAGGATCTAAGGTCAAATGTTGTTGAATGTTTTCTTTTTCCTCCCCTCCAAAAAGCATAACTTATTTACGTGGTGAAAAAATGACATGTTTTCTTGCTACAACTGAAAAAAATATTCTGGGAACTCAATAAAAGTAAAGAAAAATAAATGTGGAAGATAAAAGGAACTTATTGCTTATATAATCAATTTAGATCATTTCACAGTTATTTAAATTTTTACAATGGTAAACAATAGTTTTATGAGATTTATGTTGTTTGGAAAACACCTAACAATAGCTAATTGATACTTCACTAATGTAAGAGAAACTAAAATAACTGAATAAACTTTGGCATGGCACAGTTCCAGTTTATAAGACAAATGAGAATAGTCCATTCTTATGTTCAAATTTCATGTACGTATAAGTATGTTGAGGCATCATTTCTCTAAAAAAAAGCGGGGGTAAGATAACAAGAGAACAAGTTTTTACTTCCAATAAAGCATAATAAATGTTAATCAAAAGAGAAAAATTTTGGCAAGCAATGGCCAACTGAGGACATCTCCTTACGATGATTTCACACTCAAGGAGACTATCCTTTAAAAAACTTCTTTTTTAAAAATTGACTCCCCACTCTCAGTAACCCCCTGTGTTAATAAGAGTTTGTATGAAGATCCCATATTTCCTGTTAATAATATCCAGATACAACAATCTCAACTACCAAGGTTAAAACTGTTTTCAAAGAAAATAAAAAAGCGTTTTCTTTTAATCTGAAAAACGCTCAAATAAATTTTACTATAAAACAAGAAGTATTTTTGATGAAAATACCTTGTCTTGGATCTTATCTTTAGCATCAGATTGTCATTATTACCCATGCTAATGATCCGCTTTCTGTTTACTGTCAGCTTAATGAGAGACTAGAAACTTAATGAGATGATGTATAAGTTTAAATAGTTCTGGAAGACTTTTGGAGATGTAAAGGAATCCCATAATGAACAGCAATCAGTAAATGGAGTAAAAACTAAATTCATTGGTAAATGAACACATTAGAACTTTTGAAGAAAATGAAAGATTAAGGGATTTGCGTTATCCATATTTCACTTTTTAAAAATTTCTAATTACATTGATATGGGTCTTTTTTTTTCTTCTTTTGACTGTGTCAATTTTTTTACTTTTTCAAAGAAACAGCCCTTCAATTCATTGATTCTTGTATTTTTTTAGTGTCAATGTTACTAATTTCCACTCTGATCTTTATAATTTCCTTTCTTCTTCAAAATTTGTTGTTTTTCTAAGACCTTGACAGGCATCATTGGGTTATTTATTTGGGCTTGTTTTGTTTTTCTAAAATGAGCATTCACAGCTATAAACTTTCCTTTTGGGACTGCTTTCATTGTGTCTGAGGAAAGCACCAAAATCTAGGAGATTATTAGGAACCACTTCAAAGACCTCTATGCCAATAAATTGGAGAACCTAGAACTGGACAGATTCCTATATTCATATGAATTACCCAGACTGAACTAAGAAGATATAAAAACCTTGACCAGTCCAAGAAAAAGAGATGAACTTAGACAGTAATAAAACATAACAACTAAGAAAAGCCCAGAACCCAATAGTCACACTGCTAAATTTTATAAGAACTTGAAGAAAGGTCTAATGCGGATTGACTCTTCAAATCCTTTAATGAAATTAAAAGGGAAATAGTACTGTCAAACACACCCCTGGAAGCTATCACTACCTGGATTCCAAAACCAGACAAGTACCCAATTTAAAAAGAAAACTACAGGTCAATCTCATTAATGAACACAGAAGCAAAAATATTCAATAAGATAAAATCGCGTATCATGAGCAAGTAGACTTTCTCCCAGGGATTCAAGGATGGTTCAAAATACACAAAATCAAAACTGTAATACATTACATAAACAGAAGCAAGGACAAAACCCCATGATCATCTCAATAGACACAAAGAAAAAGCCTTTGGCAAAATCCAACATCCAGTTATTTTAAAAATCCTAAAGAAAATAATTACAGAAAGAAGATATGTCAAGTGGATAAAAGTCATTTATGCCAAATGTAATGTTAACATCATATTAAAAGGTGAAAATCTGAAAGCTTTCCCTCTAAAATAAGGGAAAAGATAAGGATGCCCACTCTCGCTTTTGTCCACTGGAGAACTTGAAATTTGAGTCAAATCAGCCAGGTGAGAAAAATAAGTAAAGAAGATACATACAGAAAAAGAGTCAAGTGAATTGTACTCACAGAAGACATGATCATTTACATAGAGACCCAAAACATCCTATCATAAGACTCCTAGAACTAGTAATCAAATTCAGCAATGTAGCAATATATAAAATCAACATACAAATATCAAGAACATTCCTTTACATCAGTAATAAAATACCAAGAAAGAAATTATGAAAACAACACTATTCACAATAGTTCAAGGAAAATTAAATACTTAGGAATTAACCTAACCAAGGAAGTGAAAGTATTCTATAATGAAAACTACTGTACTTGGAAAAGGATATTAAAGAGCACATCAGAAAATGGAAAGATATTGCCTGTTCCTACATAGACCAATGTTCTCAAACTGTTCATACTATTAAAACTGATTTACAGACATAATGCAATCTAAAACAAAATGCTAACAGTATTTTTCACAGTACTAGAAAAAGAACCCCTAAGATTTATATGGAACCAGAGCAGACCCAGAGGGCCAGGGATATAGCTCAGCAGCATAACACCTGCCTGGCAAGCATGATATCATGAGTTCAATTCCTAGTACCACCAAAAAAAAAATTGCACAACAGACACAGAATAGCAAAAGTGATCCTGGACAACAAGAGCAAATCAGAGATTATCACAATCCAAGGATTAAAATTATATTACAAAGCTACAGTGATAAAACAGTATGGTTCTGGCACAAAAGCAGACATAAAGATCAATGGAACAGAACAGACGATACAGAAACAACCCCGGGTACATTTAGCCATCTAATCCTTGACAAAGAGGCAAAAAAAACCTATGCTGGAAGAACTACAGCAACTTTAATAACTGGTGTTGGGAAAACTGGTAACATACATATGAAAGATTGGATCTAGACCTAGTGCTCCATGTATTAAAATAAAACAAGAATGGGAGAGGAACCTGTATATTAAAATAGAAACAACCTACTGGGAGATAAAATAGGTAAAACTCTTGAAAACCTACACATAGGTAAAGACTTTGTAAATATAACCCCAACTGCACAAGAAATAACACTGAAAATCAACAAATGAGATATCAAATTTAAAATCTACAATCAAAGGAAACAACAAACAGACTAAAGACACAAACTATAGAATCAGAAAAAAAATTTGGTAACTATGCCTCGGACAGATGACTAATATTTAAAACACATGAAGAATTCAAAACTTAGACCTCCCAATCATAGGCCCAATCAAAAATGGCAACTGAAATGAACAGACACTTCTCAGAAGTAGTACTTATGTCCAAAAATGTTCAACATCATTTGACAGGAGGTAAATTCAAATTAAAAAGAATGGCTATTATCAGTAAATAAAAAATAACAAAGACTGTGAAACATTGGGAGAAAAGGAACACTTCTATGTTTTGTTGAAAGTAAACTAAGGCAGTCACTATGGAAATCAGTATGAAGATTCTTCAAAAAACTTAAAAATAGCAATTTCATTCAGCTCAGCTATTCCTCTTCTAGATAGCTTTGATAAAGAGCTAAAGACAGTTCCAAAACACTGTGGCATCTTGTTACCTGCCTTTGACCAAGGTATGCAGGTGGTCTGTCCTAAGGAATATTCCCCTTCTAGATATCTTTGAGAAAATGTTAAAGACATCATCTTACAGTGATACATGCATACTATGTTTCTATCAGTATAGTTCACAATAACTGAATCATGGAGGTGGCCTACATATTCATCAACAGATTAATGAATAAAGACACTATGGTACATATCCATTAGGGAGTGCTACTTAGAGCCATGAATAAGGAGAAATTTGAGCTATTTTTAGGAAAATGGATGCACCTTGAGAGCATAATGTCAAATGAAATAATTCAGACACATACAATTACACACAAATATCACATGCTTTTTTATGTGAGAAACCCAAAGTATAAATAATTTAGAGCAAAATAAAAGATGGATAATAGGAAATAGGGAGATAATTCCTCTAAAACCAGAAAGATGAACTAGAAATGAAGGGAAAGAAGAGAAAAGGGAGGACAAGTGATGGTAAAAAAAATTATGTTCTATAAACATGCACCAATCTCCCCAACTAGTATAATAATCATGTGCAGTGAATGTGTCCTAATAAATACAAATAAACACACACAAATGCACATATATACAAACAAACACACACTACACACAGATTTGAGGTTTTATGATCCCACTGATAAAGCATGCATAAGTTTGTGTGGCCATAGGAAAAGTCCATTTGTAAGCATTTGAGATTATTAATTGTGACATGCTAACTTGACTGAATAAAATTATTTGCCAGATAAGAAAAGTTTTCAGTGTTTCTCTGGATGATTGACATGTAAGCTAGCAAACAAAAAGGGAAGACCCACCCTGGATGTGCATAGCTTGTAGCCTGAAAGGAATAAAAAGGAAAGAAGAAGGAAGTATCCCCCTTTGGGGGAAGAGCTGTGGTCTTCATGATTGCCTTTGACTGTTGGTCCACAGTTTCTTCAGCCTTCCTGTGTAGACTCACCACGGCAACTATACAGGGAGCTTCTGGGCCTTTGACCTTCCATTGCTACTGGATTCTTCGTCTCTCCAGCACACAGGCAGCCACTTCAGATTCTTGCATCTTTTATCCCACAAAGCACCATTTTGACTCTTCTACTTCTAGTCCTGTAAGCCTGCCTAGGTGGTCCTTTTGTATAAACATACATATATTTTATACTGATTTTGTCCTCTAGAGAATGCTTACTGACACACCGTTTTAGTTACACAAACAAAGGTAAAGTAGCTCCATCGAGGATTGTCTGAAGATAGAGCATTCTGAGGAATGGTAGTAGGACTAAGTTAGTTCAAGGCTTCTGAAGTCCAAGATTTTCTATACTCTGTCTCACCTTTTCCGCCTCCCCTCAGTTTAAAGTGTAACTCAGGAGTGACCTTCCTTGAAGTCTTCTCTGCTGTCCTTCTCCACTTCCCTAGCCCCAACTCTATCACTGTCTTTTGTGTTATATTTGTACCCTATGCATCCTGCAGTCAATGGTCTCATCAAATAGCATTTTAGCTCTTTTTATAGGTCTTGCTCCTCAATTAAATCTCTTTCATTCATTTTATACACATTTATTAAACACCTGCCGCTCTAGGCTTGTCCTGTGGATTCTGTGAGAGCAGACACAATATTTTATTCATTGCAGTTGCTACAGCACTTGCCACACACCTGGTTCCTGCTAGGTATTTAGTAAATATTTGCTGAGTTGAATTCCTATGCCATCTCTGTTTGCCCTTAAGTAAAAGGGCTTCAACTGGATCTGTAGTCAGGTAATTGAGGTGCAGAAACCCGTTTAGGGGCTAAATCTTCTCAAATATGTCTCTAACTAAAGAAAGGGGATTCTGTTTTGTGAATATAGTGTTTTGTGAATATAGCATTTTTCTTCTATAAGCATAAATTCAGCACTTCTCTGATATTTTACTAGGAAATTCAGGGTGGTATTAGTCGGTAGATTATCATCTTCAACTTTTCACTCATATTTGTGAAGAAAAAAGCTTATAATCTTGAGTTAACTTCTCTTTGTGCAATCCATTTGTGTCTCAAGGAAGAAAAGGTGGACCCTGAAAAATAAGATGAAGATTATGACTCTTCCTTGACACTGGGCCCCAACAGGCTCAGCCAACTCTAGAAAGCCCCCAACAGGTAATTTTCCTCTCCAAGTACCTTCCTGTGCTTCAGGTTACACAAATAGTGGTCACTTCTGTAGAGGGAATAGTTTTATTGCTCTCTGCCTTAATCCCAACATGCGTGTTGGTATGTAGATTGTGTATTTGCACTTACTTTGTACACACACAAGTACTTATTTTGAGTACATGTGGATAAAATGCACATCTTATTTTTCTACCTCCTTAAACAAACACAACACATATCTGATTATGATATGTGTGATAGTAACATGAGAGCATTTTTTATATAATTTATAAATGTCTTTTCAAATTAGCAGGTTTATAATTTTGGATATAAATATGATTCTATTCAAAATATAGATCTTCTTTACCCCTTCCAAGTTCAAGACATAGAATTTGAAGTCCCATGTTACTACACATTTCCTTTCCACACTGAAAAAAAAATTAGTAGAGTCAGACAGAAGCACAGAAAAGAAGACTTCATCATTACGTGCTCCAGAAAATAGGTGCAGTCAAAGGGCCAGCCCAGGAAAACAGCCAGTTATTTGTTGTGTGATGTGGATAAATTTTTTCACCTTTCTTCAGTTTCTTCACTTTTGCTGCCTAAGCTGAACTATTTTGATCCTGCATTCCCACCAAAACTTACATCACAGCTTGACTCAGCTTTGAGAATCACAAGGTTTTGCCTAGCCTGGCTTTATTCCTTGCCAAAAAAAAAAAAGCCTCAGGGTTAATCTCAAATTAATCAAATTATTTTCCTAGGGTTATCACTTCCTCTATCAACACAACGTGGTGATTTTCATGTGGACGTAAATGGATGCAAGTGCTCCCAGAGTCCTAGGCATCCAGGTATACGAAAAGACAAAAGAGCTGAGAAGGAGACAGGGGTGAGATCACAGTGAGAACCCACTTACAGTGAGCCAGTCTGATTCCCAGTACTTGGGGCTTTTCAGATGGAGGAGGCTGGGTGTGGAGAAGGAGAACATAAGCAGCCTGAAAGCCACTTGCTTGAGATCTCAAGCTCCATCCCTGGAGCCCGCAAAGGAGAGAAAGAATGTCCCAGGGCCTGGAGGTCACGAGTGGGCTTCTGGGCATGCAGCAGGCTGGCACTGCCAGGTGGAAGATGCTGATACCCATGACCTTGGCATATGCATGTTTTCTGCTGTACAAGTTCACTCGCTTTGCATGTTCCTAGGTTTTTCAGCATAGGTCCCTGACCCAGAATGAAGGACCAGTGAGTACAACAAAGGCTGTGCAGGCCATTGAGCATGGTCCTTAAAGGATGGAAATAATTTGCGTATAGGGAGAGGAGAAAGGGCCTTGCCAGACATCATCAAAATATATATGTAGTTACCAAGAGATGATAGAGAAGGAGGCACATTGGAAACAGGAAATCAGTCTATCTACTGTAGAAAAGAGCTCATCTATCTGGCAACAAAGAAGCAATCCAAAGGTCCCATCGGGAGGGAATGAACTCTAGCTACATAGCCTGTGTTTCAGTTGGATGAAATAATGAACAATCCAGTGCTTAAAAGTAGTCCAAAGTGGTAGTTTCCACAGCTCTGTAACAATTTACCAATTCACAGAGCCAGAGCTGTATCCACCCCATAGTGTCACTTCCAAAGTAAGGCAGAAGTTCTATGGAGAATTGTTTGAGAGACAATCTCCTCTGCTGTCTTATTGTTTTTCCTGTTATACGTTTAAGCTTTCGTCTTTGTTGGTATTGGGAAATTATTCCAACAGAACAAAGCGTTTGCTTACCCGAGTGTCCTCACAAACCATAATGCTATTTTAGAACAATAAGATAACACCTGCCTCACAACCCATCGGGATCCGAAGGTCTGGTCTGATAGTTGTTTAAATACTCGGGTTGCAATGCAGCCTACTGTATCTACTTGAAAGAGAAATGATCTTTAATTTCATTCTATTTTGCTTCCCCTGAATTGAAGAATTAGATGAAGGGTCTTAATGATTTCCTTTGAAAACCCAGTTTCCTTAAATTTAGAAATAGTTTTGATATAAAATGACCTCCTACAGTGGCTAATGTTTGTTAGATACAGTGAATTCTAGAAGAAAATGAAAAGGCAGAGAAAGTAGTGCAGAATAAAAATCCACAATAGGTTGCTGATAAGACACACAGGATATTTCTGAGAGAATCTTTAGAGTTGGTGGAATTAAATTACTGCTCTGGGTATCTATTTTTTAACGAAAATATGTATTTGCCTAATCCAATTTCAACATAATTCATATCCCTGTAACACTCTGAGAACACTGGCATATGGTTACATGAGATATAAATTGGCAGTATGATTAAAAATCACTGGTGTTTCGATTTCAATTATATTTCACAAAATAGACTCCAGGGAAATGTTGCACAAGCAAGACCAGAGCCCACTGCAGGAGAAGCATGGGGAAAAGGCTTCCACATATACAAGTGCATACACATCCACACACGAGTGTGCAGACACACCCCCACGTCCTTGGCAACTCTGACCAAGCCCCTTCTTCCCAGCTGAGCCACTGGCACTGGTTTCCTCTTGGTATCCGCCAGGGTACTCCATTTGGTATGAAACCTGAGACCGCAGAAGCCATCTGTGAATACATGTGCAGGACAAAGGAACAATCAAGTTTCCTAAAATTTGGCTCAAGTTCAGAGAGACTGAATCCCAAATATTCCCATTTGACAACTTAATCTTTTTTACAATGACCTTGATGAATAATTCTGCATACCATGTGAGAAAATGTGAATTTCTTGACACACAGGAGGTATGAATAATGATTTAAGTCTGCAGAACTTTGCTTAGAACCTAAGTCCAGCATCTTGTTTCACTCATCTTTGTGTTTCTAGCGCCTGGCTATATTTCTGAAACATACTACACACTCAACGTGTTTGCAGAATTGAAAATAAAAATTCAAGCTGTCCATTTTTTTCTACTCCTAACACATCTTTAACTCTTCATGAAGATAGTGCTCCCAAGTGATATAAAAGGGGAGAGGTGAAAAGGAATCATTACAGATTTTAAGAGCAAAAATAAATTCTTCCCTTCTTAATCTTGAAAGATGGGAATTTCAGGTTCCTCATCTTGTGTTAAGGAGCTAATAAGGAGTTCATAAATCTCAATTACTTCTGTGGAGTAAGGAGCAGCCTCAGGTCTGGTAAGCATGATTCCAATCTCTGAAGAGCCTCAGTCTTTTTATTAAAACACTGGAGGAGGAGAAGGCAGAGTCATCTTTCAACCTTGAGCTGACATTACAGCGGTAAAACTCCCTTCTCATTCTAGTCAGAGCGAAGGAGGGGCACGCCAGATGGGGTCAGCTGGGGGAGGCTGTTCTGCACACCCAACTGTGCATCTCCAGCAGCTGAAGAATTGGCCTCTGTGAGTCCCTAGTCTGGGCGATCTCCATGCATAATCAATGAAGAAATCAATTCATCAGTATCCATGCCCTGGCAAAACTCATTGCCTTTTCTTTCCCAGACACTTGTGTGTGTGTGTGTGTGTGTGTGTGTGTGTGTGTGTGTGTGTGTGTACGCGTTTGCGTGCGTGTGTGTATGTGTATGCATCTGTGTCTTTCTTTGCATCACTCCCTACATCTCCAACAGTCCCTGCTTCTGGATTCTCCTTCTCCAGTGGCGCTCATGTCTGTTCATTCTCGGATGGATCTGCTTTCCTCTCACCTTTGCAGACCCATCTGCATTTCCTTCCTTGTCCTTCATGCACCCAGGCTCAGCTCAGCCTGTTCCCTTTTCCTGAGTGCTCTCCTTCCCAGTGCCTTCCCAGCCTCAGTATCTATGCATCAAGCTCCCGTGTAAAAATCAAACTCCACCCTACCCCAAACAGAATTAAACTCTCTATGATTTGCTGCCCTTCATCACATGGTTCACAGCACACACCAGCTATCTGCACCCAAGATGCAGGGTGGCACGGTGGAAGGAGCAGCCGCTGGGACAGCAAATCATGGCTCAGTCCACCATGCACTGGCTGAAAGCTTGAGTGAGTCACCAAGCTTCTCTAAAACTCAGTCTCCTTCACACGAACGTAGTGCAGCAATGCCTGCCTAGGGATATCGTGAGCCTTGCAAGTACGTAAATGTACTATGTATACTAAAGCCATGGCACATCGCAGTACTCAAAAACCATTTGCTATTGTTTATTATTATTATTATTATTATTATTATTATTACTACCACTATTACTATCACTACAGTGTTTCCATCACCTCCCACTATAATACTAGCTCTCCGAGCACAGTGGCCATAGCTTGATCATCTTTCTATGCTCTGTTGACCAGGCTCAGGGATTTTCATATTTGAATATGCAACAAACATTCTTTAAATTCATTTCCAGCTCCTCTTCTAAGACTTCTGCTGTCCATGGTGTATTATTTGGCACTGTGAGGAAGGTATCCATCTCCATAATCAGGACACTAATCATGATCATTCATAAGATTGCTTTGGGATTAGACAGAACCATCCTTATAAATTGCAAAGTGCTGTGCAAATGTTAACCATTCTTTAGAAAAAAAAGCTGCAGTGCAAGAAAACTTGACAGGTGGATGTGTGAGAAGGTAAGATGGGGGGTATTTGAGGGAGAGGTGAGCTGCATACCTGTGTGGAGGTCCCACATGTCACTAGGTATAAAGCTGGGGAAGGGACCTGTGTAACTGACACAAAGGGGGGGAGGTGTGGTGTTGTGCTGAGTGGAAAGCAGAGCTTTCCACTCAGAGGGGTGTTGAGGAGCAACTCTGGGCTAATGCTTTGTCTTCATAGAGAGGCTGGCCTCTCTCTGAAGAATTCGTTTTGGAATAAAGAATGACAAAGAGTGCCTAACAG